>NW_007745126.1:7675-12754 GCF_000696425.1 Galeopterus variegatus
ATGACAAGGCAGCACATAATATTGGCACTTAGTATTAGGCCTTATGACACAACTTGGCACACAGCATCCAGAATATGTTGGGGAAATTTGAATAGGATCTGATACCACTCCAAATCTCCCATGGATTCCACTTAGCAGTGGCCACCAAAAATCCTTCAAAAGAAGACCTCCCTGTCTGGCTCTGTTCCTTGCCTCAGACTTAGCCTCACAGGCCAACAGGTGGATCTCTGATATCCATGGCCCTATCCCACTTCTGTTCTGCACTTGCTGTCCTCTCAGCAGTCACATCCTTGCTCTGTCCCTCATTCAAAAGCTCAGCTCCATTGGTCACCCGCAGTAGGTCTAGTGGCTGTCACAGATGACCACATTTGCCTTGACCTTATCCTTCAGCCTGAATGAAATACTCTAGGTGCCACCAAAGATGTCACAAAATCCTGGTGAGTTCAGAATGATGAATAAGCATAAGCTCCAGCTCGAGTGTCATCTATGCCTCTGCATCCATCTCATGTCTATAGTTCACTTTGATTCCTGAGCCCCTCCCAGATTTCCAGACCTGTGTCCAGCTGCCTAATGATTGCCTCAACTCAGTTGTCTCTGAAATATCTCAGACTCTTAACATGGTCAAAACAAAGATCCTGATATGAATATTGCTCCTATTACATTCTTCACCGTCTCAGCTGATGGACATTCCATTTCTACAGCTGCTAAGATCAAAAACCTTGGGGTTTTCCATGAGTCTTCTGTTTCATTTCCAACCATCCACATTAGGAAAACTAGTTGCCCCTTTTAAAAACATGCATCCAAAACCCAACTACTGTCCTGAGCCATTAACCCTCACCTGGACTATGGCAGTAGCCTCCACCCTGATCTTCCTTCCTCCTCCTGCCTCTACCCCACCGTCTCTTCTCCATTCTGCAACCAGATAAAGTCTGTTAAACCTTTGGTGAGATCACCTACTTCCTCTGATTCAAACCTGTGTCTCCGGAACAGACACCCAATTTCTCAGGCAGCCGTTCCTGTCCTGACTTCTGCTCTTTGTTCCCACCTGAAAAAAAGACCCCTGTGGTTTCTTGGACATTGGCATCTCAGTTTTACCTCCAAGCATGTGTGCATCCTGGTAGCAGTTCTTGGGATAACCTTCCACACCTGTTTAGTTTGGTTGCCAGTAATGGGAACACTTCCATAGATCCCCGGCATGGACTTAAGACACGGGTTTCTCCAGGGTCAGCAGATCTAATGACTAAGGGACAGTGCTTGAGCCCAAGAAAACCACAAGCAGACAACATGTAGGTGGGTTTGGGACCAGTGAGGGACTGGACACCTTCCACTTACCTGTGTAGGTTTCATAAGCACTTCTGCATCCTTGGGACCTGTGGGAAGAGGCTGGCTTTGGGGGAATGCACCCATATCGGGGTTTGGTGAGTTCATGATTCCCTATACCCTCCCTTGGTCAGGTGCCCCGGGTCAGTTGTTTAACCTCTGAGCCTGTTAACAGTCATGTGACTTTGAACAAAGATTCAGTCTCCCATTGCCTCACTGTCCTCACCACCCACTTACCCTTGGTCCAGATGAAGCTCCAAAGCCTCTTACTAAATGAACACTCCCCAAAGCAGCCAAAATGACCTCCATGAGAAGGACGCTGGAAGTCCTGCGCTGGATGTTAGTACCATATGGAAAAGCGACTCTTTTCTGAGCTTTCATTGGCTCAGTGACCCTGAATTCGGTGCAGAGGCTTCTGGTTAACGTAGTTTCCACACATCCAGAGGTCATGGGTAAGAGCATTCCATACCAGACTTCCAGGAGAAAAGGTCCAACTTGACGGAGAAGGCTACAGGGCATTTCCAGATTCAGAGGAGAGGACAGGCTACCACTTCGTAAAAGAGTCATGATCAGATTTCCATCGGGTGTTGTCCGCAACTGATAAACCAAGCGTTTGGAAACATCTGATTTTTCCAGATTCAGAGGAGAGGACAGGCTACCACTTCGTAAAAGAGTCATTATCAGATTTCCATCGGGTGTTGTCCGCAACTGATAAACCAAGCGTTTGGAAACATCTGATTTCATACTGTGAAGTTCAGCATGCTCCCAGAGGCTATAAATATTTCACATTCTCCCAAATGCTCTGAATGCAAATGAACAACACATCATTCCATAGTCATTCAGACACAAAACTGTCCAAAGGAAGTAGGCACTAATGAGCGTTGCCATATTTCAATTCAAATGAATGTCCTCTAAAGCATGCACCAGTGTATATTTGGTCAGGGACAAAAGAAAATATACTCTAGACTGGCCAGTTAGCTCAGCTGGTTAGAGTGCAGCCTTGTAACACCAAAGTGAGTGGTTTGGATCCTCATTAATGGTGAGCCAACAAAAAGAAAAAAAAAGAAAAAAGGGAAAATGTACTCCATGTAGGGCCACATCAAGAAAACTATAAGGGCTCATTGCTTAGCTCAGTTGGGTAGAGCACAGCCTCCTCACACCAAGTTCATGGGTTCAGATTTCCACACCAACCAGCTGCGACCCCGAAAAAAAACAAAAGAGAAAGAAATGTTGGGCTACTGTAAAATCAAAGTTCGAACGTAGACTCTACCTGTGGTTCCCACATAAAAGGTGTCTTCTGCCTGCATAGTCAATTATTATGTCCAAGTCATTCAGCAATATTTTATCCATTTAATTTTTGTTACTTCATATCCTGATATATATTCAATTCTTTCTGAAAATCTAATAGCAATCCAAAAAGAGAATAATGATATTGTGATATTATCATTTATTGTAAGAAATATGTATTTTTGTGTTTGCCCCTAGTTCCTGGGACAGAGCTCCTAAAACCCTTGTAATATTCACTGGGATAGGGGTACTACATGCATCTTTTTTCCAATATGTGGTCTTTGACAGTGGTTTCTGAAACACAACCCCTAATATCTTGGGTTTTCCTGGTTGATAGAAGTGTCTTTTATTCTAATGAGACTACCCTTGGTGGGCTTCTGGATTGGGGCTGTTCATCAAAAACTTTCAAACAAACCTCCCATCCCCTGAGAGGGGAGTGGGGGCTGAAGACTGAGTGAAACATGTCCATTTTATGAAGTGTCCCATAAAAATCCTTGAACTACAGGTTTGGAGAGCTTCTCAGTTCATGAACGCAGTGAAGATGGCATACCCAGAGAGGGCATAGAAGGTCTGTGTCCCTTCATATACCTTGCCCTATGCACCTCTTCCACCTGCCTGTCCCTGTAAGAAAATAATCTAAGTGATTCATTTTCAGAAATGATTCAGGCCTGGCCCAAATGTCTGACTGATCCAGCCCATTCTGGGAGGGTCACTGAACAGATAGAGCTCTCCTTGAGATGGTAATTAGTTACTAGCCCTTATTGTTTTTTTCAAACAGATAAAGCTGTCCTTGAGATGGTGATTAGTTAGTAGTCCTTATTGTTTTCTTCATTCCCTGGTGTTTCTCCTTTCACAGGGTTTTAGCAGGCCTTTTTCTCAGACATGTCCTGAGCCCTCAGACAAAGCAATTTCTTACAAGGAGGTAATAAATTAGGGTAATCTTCGGTGTTGTCCTGTGGTACTCTCCGCCAATGAGGAGCTGGTGGGGAGGCCTTGCATACTAGGGAATAAATTGCCTGCTATGGCATTTTCCTTGTGCCTGCCCTTCAGACACCCAAACCTTATAAGGCCATAATTAAAGTCTCACTTTGCTGTACCTCATGTCTTTGTGTCCATTCTTTGGCACTGGACGGGTGAGGGCATTTCTCACAGTCCCTGAGTTATATCCTTTATAATTAAGGGGTAGATGCAAGTAAAGTATTTCCCCAGTTCTGTGAGCCATTTGAGGAAATTACTGATTCCTAAGAAGGGGTCATGGGAACCCCTGATGTAAAGCTTGTTAGTCAGAAGTATGGGAGACATGGACCTGCAATTGGCATCTGAGGTGGGGGCAGTGTTGTGGGACTGAACCCTTAATGTGTGGCATCTGATGCTGACTCCAGGTAGATAGTATTAGAATTGAATTGTAGGATACCCAGCTGGTGCTGGAGAAGTGGTCAATGTGGAGAAACCCCCAAACACTGAGTGACAGAACTGAAGTTTCGAGAGTGGAATGAGTAAGGAAGGAAGAAAATAGTTTCCACTCCCCCATGTTAATGGATACAAATTCTACTTTAATATGGAACAATAGCTGAAGTGTATGCAGCTACACTGGTGGAGCACATATGCAAAAAGTGCTCTTCACCCCAAGGTATTGGGAATATCTTAGATTTATGGTTTCTTTTCCTTTCTGAAAAGTGGTTATCATTACTCTTGCGATTGCACAAACTCTTCTGCACAGAAAATTGATATTATCTCAGAAAATCAGTTGTAAAATGAAATTGACAGGAAACTATGAAGTGATTCAAAGTTGGAGGCAGTAATATCTTTGAGTGGGCAGCCAATTAGCTCTCTTGGAAGAGCATTGTGATGATCACACCAAGGTCAAGGGTTCAGATACCACTACCCAACAGCTGACAAAAAAAATGTGATTCTTCATTCTTGAAAACATTGAGCATTACCAGGGTGGGGGGAGAGTTAAAGGAGACCTTTACAGTAGCCAGAATAGAAAAACTAAATCGCAAAGATGAGGTGTCATATTTAGTTACTGCTATAACAAATGATCAGTTGCTTTCACGCATTACCAGGGTGGGGGGAGAGTGAAAGGAGACCTTTACAGTAGCCAGAATAGAAAAAGTAAATCGCAAAGATGAGGTGTCATATTTAGTTACTGCTATAACAAATGATCAGTTGCTTTCAGACACTTATTATCGGTGCATGGTAGACAATGGGGCATGAGAGAGAGACAAGGATCCCTTCCCTCATGAGGCTTACTTTGTATAAAAGGAAGACAGACAAGAAACATAAAAGAAGAAACATTCAATTAGATAGTATATTAGAATGTAATAGACAAATTGGAAAGAAGAAAACAGGATGAGCATTATTAGCGGTATAACATGGGATGTAATATTACAAAGCACAGTAAGGAAGCCTCCTTAATAAGATGGCTATTGAGCAAACACTTGGAGGATATTGAAGGATGAGCCATCTGGA
>NW_007745126.1:12958-15255 GCF_000696425.1 Galeopterus variegatus
GCATTGTGATGATCACACCAAGGTCAAGGGTTCAGATACCACTACCCAACAGCTGACAAAAAAAATGTGATTCTTCATTCTTGAAAACATTGCGCATTACCAGGGTGGGGGGAGAGTGAAAGGAGACCTTTACAGTAGCCAGAATAGAAAAAGTAAATCGCAAAGATGAGGTGTCATATTTAGTTACTGCTATAACAAATGATCAGTTGCTTTCAGACACTTATTATCGGTGCATGGTAGACAATGGGGCATGAGAGAGAGACAAGGATCCCTTCCCTCATGAGGCTTACTTTGTATAAAAGGAAGACAGACAAGAAACATAAAAGAAGAAACATTCAATTAGATAGTATATTAGAATGTAATAGACAAATTGGAAAGAAGAAAACAGGATGAGCATTATTAGCGGTATAACATGGGATGTAATATTACAAAGCACAGTAAGGAAGCCTCCTTAATAAGATGGCTATTGAGCAAACACTTGGAGGATATTGAAGGATGAGCCATCTGGACATTTTGGGAATAAATTATGGGCAGAAGCAGCAGGTGACTATGTGGCTGTGGTAGGTGGATAGGGCATTGGTGCTTCATTCTCTAATGAAATATGTCTGATAGAGGGCACAGAGTGGAGTCATGCAGAGATATATGAGGGTATTCCAAAAAGATCATGGAAAAATATAATTGAAAAATAATATGAATCTTTCCATGAACATCCTGAAGGACCCTCATAGAAAACATGCCAACTTTCATTATCAGCTGCTTCATTACTAGCTCATAAAAATTCTCCAAGCTAAGGGTGAAAATCACAACAAAATAATGTAGCACACATCATTTTTCTAGCTTGATTAGAAACCTCTCCTGATTGTGATATGTTCTAAAAAGAGAAATCCTTTGGTAAGAATTTGCTGTGAGGCACAATCCCCACTGTTCGCCTGTCCACTGCAGATTATTTATTTCATTAGAAACATTGAAGGAAGGTGGGATAATCTACTTATAGTACTTGGTATATTTGGGGGCTTTGTTAACATGGACTGACATGGAATTCATCCAGAAAATGAAGCAGCTTCTCAGGTTATTTTTTATCTTACACCCTGTTGTTCAAAACTAAGTAAGAGATCATCACATTGAGTGGCCCAGAGTTATGGTTCCAAAATCTGGACAGATTAGAATAATCTGAGGACGTTTTAAAAAGTACACAGGCCACGCATCTTCAATTGCAGTCAGCCTAAGCCTATGTACCCTTTGTTACTTCTGCAAGTCATGCATACACACACCAGAAATGAAGAACCACTGACCTACAGTAGTCGCTTAGCAAGATATGAGCTTGAGTCAGTGTGCTCTGTGTTAGTTCCCCAGATGATGCTGATGTACTAAGTATAAAGAATATAGGAATCACAGGTAAAACATATAGTCTATTAGTGGATATAATACAAATGATTATTATATAATACATGATATAACACAACATAAAATATAGCTTAAATGAAATGATATGACATATGAAATTTGATATGGTATACTTTTTTATAGTGTGGTGATATATATAATCTAACATAATAATGACAGTACCCCAGGGCTGAGATAGAGCACCCGTGGAAAATACTCTACTTCCCCAGCTTGGGTTGTGACCTTATTGAGGAGAACATCACCAGCCTCATTACGNAGGACCCGAGCTGACAGTTCGCCAGAGAAATTCCGCTTTATTCAAGGACTGCATGTACATTTATAGGGAGCTGCGTTCCGGGGTTGGATGGGGGGTGGATGGGGCAGTAGCTCATTGGACGGGGCTGGGTAGGAGGTGAGCCTTGACCTGTGACTGGCTGAGGTTTGGCGCAGGTGGGCTTGGGTTTTGGCACCGACGGGCTTGTTTACTGCGGAGAAGAACCGGGAAGGGTGCCATATTGCTGGGTGTGTCCCTGTTCAGGCGCCCATGGGGTCCCTACACCTACATTCTTCCCTTTTTCCTCTATTGTGAGGAGTGGGTCACCGAAATCATTGAACTACTTCCTGCTGGAGAGGGCCGTTGTAGGGGAAGAGGAATTGGGAAGAGATTGGGGATTTTGTAGCAGGACCCAAAAGAGGGTAGAGAATAAGATAATTTTGCAGGGGGGGAACTCTAGAAAGGTTCCCTGAAGCCACAGGTCGGTGATTTGTTGAGTCCAGTGTGTGCAGGAGGCTGTAGAGGAGAGCATCCAGGCGTCTGTGGCCAAAACTTTCAGGAGTAGGGACCATCGATGACGCAGGTCCATTTTAACAGCGGGTTAGCTGGTCTGGTGGAGAGCGGGCAGGATCCTCGGTGG
>NW_007745127.1:0-15253 GCF_000696425.1 Galeopterus variegatus
TGTGTGTGTGTGTGTGTTTGCACCAGATAGATGATCGAGGTGGTAGATGAGTAGACAGATAGTGATAGAGATGATAGGTAGATAGACAGAATGTGTATATCGCCAATGTCACTATAGAAGTTAATGGCATATATTCAAACACATTTCCAAGTTCTTTCTCAGTGCCAAGCTCTGTACTAGATGCCATATGGGATTATAGAAATGAGTAAGCTACAGCACCGATTCCACATATGCTGTAGCCTACTGGAAGAGAGAAACAAACACATATAAATATTGATATAAAGCATATTGTGATAATGCTATGGTAAAGATATGGTTAAAGCACTGTGAGAGTATTCAGATAGATACCTTCTAATTGGCAATATTTTGGAAAGGCTCTATGGAAGAATGGGCAGTGGGCTGAGCTGGAGATTGTGGGAGTTTGGTAGGCAGCAGCGGGGTGGAGGGGTTAGTGGAGGGATGCCTGGCAGAGGGAACTTTATGAACAAAGCCATCCAGAGAGAAGGTGCAGGCCTTGTGTGGGGAAAGGCATCACGAAGACGGTGCGGGCAGAGTATGAGTGCAGGGACGAGGATATAGAGGATGGAGAGAGATGGAGGGGAAAGGTGGTTTGGGGTGATACTGTGGAATCATGTCTGGATGCACCAAGTTACTGAATCTGGGCTTTTCTCAGTACACAGTGAAGAGCCATTGAAGGTGTAAGAGTTGGGGCAGGAGTGTGCATTTGGGAGCAGGCGTGTGCATGGGTGTATCTGTGTGTGTATGCATGTGCATGTGTTGTGTGTGTGTATTCCTGTGCACATCAGAGAGAGAGAGAAGGGGGAGGGAGAGGGTGAGAGAGAGAGAACAGAGATCTGTGCTTTAAAAAGGACTGGCTTGGTAGTTTGGCAGATACTAGTACATAAATGGAAGCAGAGGAGGCCAGTTAGGGTATTGCAGTCATTCAGCTCGGAGCTAATGAGATTCTACCAAAAAAATGTGGACACGGTAAAGAGGAGGCAGATTCAAGTTTTATTGTTAAAGCAAAATTGCCAAGGTTTGCTGACGAATTAGAACTGAGAGTTAGAGGTGGAGGTGAAGGCGTGGGAAATATGGATGTGGGAAAGCTTGTGTGGTCTTCCCATGCCTGAGATGGGGGAGGAGAAGGAGGGACAAGTTTGCATATCCATGTGTCCATTTGCTAATTCAAGCAGCAAATGGTTATTGAGTGTGTTGCAGGCACTGAACCAGAGGCTGGGGTACAAGTGAGTCTAAGACACGTACGGCGCTCTGCTAACACTTGGGAATCTGGGTCAGGACATCATGAGGTTAATTAAGTTCCAAGTTACAGACTTGGGAGTTGTTCTTCTAGAAGTGGCTGGTGAATCCAAGGGACTGAATGGTTCATCGAGGAGGAAGCTCATTCGTGAAAAGAAGGTCTCACAAAATTATCTGATCCTCCATCCTCAAAGTTTCATTTAGTGTGACTTACTGTATTTTTGCTCAGAAAAAGAGCACTAAGAGAGAGCATTGTGGCAAGGCTTCTCCCCATTAAGGAGAAATATTTGTGTGTTTGTGTGTGTGTGTGTGTGCACACGTGTTACACACATACATACTTGCCATCATTTGGTTCCTGAAAGATTTTTGAAGCGGGACAATGCCTCTTCGCCTTGAAAGATCACATGTTCTTTGCCTTTTCCTATGATTGCAATAAGGCACAAATATTTAATCTCTTTTAAGTGCAATTCACCTATATTCAATGCCTTCTGAACGTAGTTAAAGCAATGAGAGACAATTAAATTAGAGAATCGCTTTTCCAGAAGCACATTGGGGTGTTTGGGCTGTCGTTCATAGTCGTCCACATCTTTGGATCTCTCTTACCACATTAGCACTACAGACATGGCTGGATTATTTTCTTAGTCCTTGGAGACTGGCCCTCTCAGGTTCATTAATGGTTGGACTTTTCTTGGTATTTGCTTATGTAACACTATCAGGACAAATGTCTTCAATATTTTATCAGGTTTAAAGGGTAGTTTTCATAACGTGGCATTGTGTGGTCTGCAGAACAGACTAGGAAAGAGAAAGAAGGGTCTTGGTCTGTACTGAGTGACATAACTTTAATATACATTCTGGTATTAAAATTTTGATTAACATGTTAACAAGACTGCAGGTGGGTATTAAGATGCTGGTTTTCCCTGTATCGTAAAGACAGCTATTAGAGCATAGTGTACTTTACTTAAGTGCATCTCCCTTAGCTGGTATAATGGGCTCTTGAACATAAAAATCTCAGAGTCCTGACCTGTGTCTATGCTGCCCCCTCGTTCTGAAGAGCTGGGCAGGGTCTAATTGTTTGATTTGGTGTTTGCATACCAAAGTGGAGTTCAAATGATTTTTAAAAGTGAACACTTGGAAGAGGTGTGGAAATTGATCCATTAGCTGAAAGAACTGAATGCATTATAGGATGCAGAGGAACCACTCTGTTTGATTATTAAGTGTTTTGTCACATGAAACTGTAAGGTAACAAGCATAAAATGAAATGACCCGGGAGCAGAACATTTTCTTAACCTTAAAATGAGAAGCAACACCACTTGTGGCAATGCAGAGCAGTCCAGAGCCAGGGTCCTTTCAGAGATATCTAGTCTGAGAGCTGATTATAAAAATGTCTGCTTTGAAAACATTCTCATATAAATATATATTTCAATGTTTCCTACCAATTAAGATCACCCTAGGAAACAAGTATTTCTACCTGAATCTTTTTGCCTTTGACTAACCTGGCTCTGAGGATGAGCCGTGATTCTAGTTAGTAACACTGCAGTAAGCAGGTTTTAGTTCCTTCTATGAAAGCTCCTTGTCTCCCTCGCCCTGATCTGTCTTCCTGATGGGTCGACGTGCTCTTACATTAAATCCTAGTTTTCAAATTTGAGTCACCTGGAGATCTTGTGAAGTCACAGCTTGCTGGGCCTCATTCTTAGAGTTTCTGGTTTAAAAGTCTCAGGTGGGCTGAGATTTTGCATTTCTTACAGGTTCCCAAGTGACATGGCTGCTGTTGGCTTTGGGGCCACACTGTGAGAACCACTGAATTCAGTGATTTTGAAGATCACTTAGCCACTCTAAACAATCCAGTGAACTTCATGGAAACTTCTCTCTCGTGATAATTGATCAACTAAAAAGAACAACAACAAAACCTCCTTCCATTTTCCATTAATCAAAAAACTAGCCGATCTCTACCAGAAAGTAGACTTGTCATGGCATCCTACATGTATTTATTTAGAGTAAGTGGTCGAGTAATACAACTTAAATGCTGGATTCTATTTCCAGGAAAAGAGCAAACTGACTGTTGGAATTCCTAGTTATGACTTTTCTTTATCACCAGAAAGAGTTGCTGCTTCATAAAAAATATAAAGTAGGCATTCAGTATGGATAATATTTCCCCTTGATGGAGCCTGGAGTCCTAACTTAGGACTGAGCAATGTTATTGAATAAAAGAAAGATCTGAGGCAAATGTTGGGGTGTGGAGTAAAAAAAAGAGCAGAAAACGGCTGAATTAGAAAGAAGCAGTGGAGGCAGGGTGTTTATGAGTGAGCAAAACCTGTACCCACACTAGTGGATACCTGTGGTCTTCTTAGACCATTCGGTCTGTTTCTATTACCTCCTTTGCATGACTAAGGTCTCCAAACCAAGGCCACATGATGAAGAAGCTCTACCTAAAGGAGTACTTTTCAAACTTTAATGTGCTCATCAATGACCTGGAGTTGTTATTAAAATGCAGATTCTGGTTCTTTAGGTCTGGGGCAGGGCCTGAGATTCTGCATTTCTAACCAGCTCCCAGGTGATGCCCAGGTGCAGCTGGTCCACAGTTCCCAGGGCCAACTTCATGGAGTACACTAGTGCAGTCCTGCAGGGCGAGGCCCTGAAGCATCACTTGCTTTCTTCTGACCACTGCTTTATCCTCTTACCGTACAGCCATGCTGTGAAATGTTTGGTTGGCTTGCATTAACTGCTGCCACATACTAAGCCAGGGGTTCTATGCTTCTTTCCCCTCCATCTAAGTGATCCTGATACTGCCTAGTTCATATCTGGAGATTATTAAGCAAATGCTCTTCTTCGCTATTTTTCAAATTTCTCTTTAGGACAGGCATCTTTCTCTTGTGCTAAATGGTTAGCCTGTCTTCATTTTCCAAATCAATCTAATTAGCTGGTTTTTGAGTTTGAAGTCAATTGTAGTTTTCTGGACCTTCCATTTGCTTCTAGGCCACAAAAATGAATCCTCCTGTAGAATGAGAAATTTGAACTACCTGCTCTCTGAAGGTTGCTTCAGTTCTAAGTCCTACTTTGCTATTATTGCTTATTCCTATTAGCCAAAAGCATGAAAATAAACGACCCTTTCTTTCTTCCTCCTGCTTTAGTCAAACTAGGTTAACTGCAATTAAAACAAACAAACAAAAAACATAGTGGATTAACAAAATGTAAGTTAGTTTCTTGATTCTACAAACTCCAACTTAGCTGTTTCTGGTCAGTCAGCCCTCCTGGCCACCTCTCCCAGATGCAGTGACTCAAGGATCCTATTGTCTTCTGGGTGCTCCTGGGCCTCAGACCCTCTGCAAGGTCTTTGTCAGAGGGATGAAGAGAGTCTTGAGGATCTCACAGAGATCTTAGAGGCCAGAGCACATCCCATTGGCCATAACGTATCACACAGCTCTACCTAGATATAGTGGGCCTAGAAAAGATGGTCCAACTGTGATCACCCAGGAGGAAAATGAAAAGGTTTGGTGAATGGAGAGTACTGGCTCATCCACAGGTCATCCATTTGACAAATGTTTATTGAGTGGCTACTATATGTTAAGCACCGTAGTTGGCTTTGGAGCATGGCAGACTATTCTCTTCTTATGGATCTTAATTCTAGTGGAGGAAATTATGTCTGCTTGTGTGTATGTACATATGCATAGGTATGTGTATATATACATGAATATATGTAGATATGTAAAATGTCTATATTAACCTGAGATTAAAAACAATATCATAAGGTAATAAATTTTTGAGAATTTATTATATACCAAGCATTATCCTAAAGGTTTTATATATATATATATATATGTTTGTATGTATTCATATATTTTTTCATTTAATCCTTACAACAATCCTATGAAGTAGGTGCTATTATAATCCCCATCTTGCATATTAGGAAGCCAAGGCACAGAGAGGTTTAGTACCTTACTGAGGTTCAGACAGCTAGAAAGCAGTGAAGCCAAGCTACAAATCCAGGCAGTTTGATACCAGAGCCTACACTCTTACTTGCTACTCTGAAAATGTGCCTGATTGGAGAGAAAGCTCTTCTAGCTGAGTATTTTTTGGTATCTGCCCATAATTAGTTTGCTTAAATCTAAGAATCACATAAAAGGGAATATGTGAACATACTTTGTAAACTGGAAACCATTTCTCAGACCACTCTCTGCCTCACATCTTTGGTGCCTTCCAGTTGTCCACAGCTTAAAGTTTAAATTCTTTAGACCTTCACCATCTTGCTTCAGTTTCCTTTTTCACTCTTTCTCTTGACCTTCCACACTAGATAAACCACCTTTCCAGAATGAGAGAGAGATTCGTGGCCTTCTGTTTGTCCAGTTTCAGCGCATCATTCCCTGCATCCCAGGCCACCACTAGATCTAAGCCACCTTTGTACCCTCAATAGTATTCGCACACAGTAAGTGCTGAATTAACATTTGGCAAATTAGATCAAAGGTAGAAAAGTGAAGGCCATAAATAATACAAAACTTAGGGTGACCAGAGCAGACTCAGCTCCCCTCCTTGAGATACAGGTAGAATGGATTTGCATAAGACATTTTTCTCTTGTGACTGTTCTCAGAGGCTGGAAGCTGGTGAAGAAACAACAGGAAGCAGTGTTGCCCACTCAGTCCAGCTAGAATGCCTGGCTTAGTGTTGGCAAAGAATTCTGTTCAAAACGAAGTTATTTTATAATATCATTATGGAGGTAATTGGACTATTCTCCAAGACATATCTCTGGTGGAAGGAGCTATGCATGGAAAAGCTTCATTTAATTGTTTTGTGCAGGTGGCCTAGTCTTAGCATATCTTTAAATGAGCACTAAAGATAAAAGCATGAACAATTATTCAATGCCCTTAATTCAATACAGTGGAAACTTGTAAGCCATTGTGACAGATGCTGTTTGGCTGCCATCTATTCTCCACATCTTCTTTGCTAAAGGAACCTCCATGTGTTTGCGATGATGACATGCCTAGCCTCTTGGGATGGATGGCGCATGGTCTCAGCCAGTGCTTCCAAACTATTTCATGACTTGACACACAGAAAATAACTATATTTACATAGATCATTGTGCTAACCTATGATCTATGGATTTGAAGGTATCATATGGGCTTGGAGAAAAAAAAAATCAATTATTTTCTTTTCATAATATATAATTATTAGAGAAATATGAATATTTTGAAAGAAATTAATTATTGAATTTGGATAAAATTTCCAAATAAAATATTTTCCAATTATTGAAAATGAGAAACTCAAGCTTGCTTCCAGAAACTTAAATTATAATATCAGGTTTTAGGCTTGAAATGATTAAATATAATTTTTCATCCAGCTTTTTAATGATGATTTCTTCAAATTCCTGATAGTCATCACAATTTTGTGCACACAAATCAGTGGCTAGAAAAAAAATAGAACCATGTTTGTAACCATTCAAAATTTGTAGTAGTTGAAATGGTTTTTTAAAAAATCTAACATTTTTTGACAAATGTAATATTAATGTTTCACATAATAATGTGAATGTGTTTTAAATCCAACCAAACTTTCCATATCAAGTGTTTAAAATCATGATGCAGCTCTTACCATGAGTGTGTAGTCAGCCTGCAGGTAGGTTGAATGCTGCTAAGATGGCACATTATCTGCACCAGGACAGAAGTTTCTGATACAGCTCAAGGCTGAAATTGGGAGTGGTCAACCAGAGTTGGGCCTGCCAGGAACCCCCATTTGACTTCGCTGATTGCCATCCCCTGTTGAGCACACCTTGTGTGCTGCCATCTCCTCCTTGGACACCTGAAAGAGGAGCCCCTCCAGCAGTGCCACAGGCCTCTTGTTCCTATTCACCATCACAGGCTCTGCAGCTGGCTGCTCCCATGCATGTTTCTCCCTGTGCTTGCCACCTGAAGGGACCACAGGGCATGTCATTGTACACCACTCTGCTTAGAGCACCTTCCAAGGAGCTCTGGAAGAACATGGTTATAGTCATAAACAACCAGCCAGAAAGCTCCAGCTGGACCAAGAAATGAGGGGTTCGATTTTACATTGCATGACTGTAACCCATAGGCCTTACCCAACACAGCACACTAGTTGAAACACTGGGGTCTGAGCAAGCATGATGAGCTTGTTTCTCCACTATTCCAGCCTCTTTTAAAGCTTAGAATAGCCAAATTACCCAGTTCTGGCCAATGGAACCCAGCTAAGTTGACCAGGAGTGGAAGTAGTTTTGGGAAAGTCTTTGTTTTCCTGATACAAGAGGACAGAAGAAGATGTGCCTGATACTGATCCTTCCCCCTCCTTTCTGCCTTGATTGGAGGTGTGCTGTAGAGCCTCAGCAGCCATCTTGTGACCACCAGGAGGTGACAAGCACCAGTGAGAGGACAAGAGCACCACAGAGCTGTTGGTACCAACATCATGAACTTCCAGGTCAATGCCAAGGGCCCTATTTCCAGATTTCCTATTATGTAAAAATAAATAAATAAATAAACCTCTATTTGTTTAAGCCACTGGAAATTGGGTTGTCTGTTATTCGCAGTGAAAGCATTCCTTATACATTCATTTCATCATGTACCTAAGGACACCTAGGGAATGAAACACATTACATTACAGTCTTTTATTCATTCAGCTAAGCATACTTTAAAACAAGTATAATGCTAGTTTTGCAAGCATTCCTTAAGAAGAATAACTTAAACTTGACTCATTATCTGTGAAATAGGTGTTGATTACTCTACAATGCATGCAGCTTGTTGGTTTGGGGAGCCACCTCTAACATGTTCTCTTCAAGTGTGTTAATGCCCTGATGTGTGGAGCGAGAATGTGCTGCTTCTCCTTGCATCGATCTGGCAACATAACAATCCTTTCCTACACAGCACAGACTCAAAGGGCTGAAGAAAGTTTTCAATTGGCTTCTCATAGTAGCTTTAGGAATAGAGCATTCGTTAGACATCTACTGCCTCCAAGTGACAGAAACTCACCTGAACTAGCTTGAGCAAAAGGAGGCATTTCTCAGCAGGACCCTGGGCTGGCTTATGGTAAAACCATGCTGGGAAGGACTGCTTAAAAAGGGAATGACCATTTCCAGTGCCCTTTCTGCCTCTTGCTTCTGCATCTGCTATGTTGACTTTATTTCTCTCTCTTGTTATAGACTGAGTTCTTTTGCCTGGCAGAAACATGGCTCCTGGTAGCTCCCAAGTTTTACATCTGTTAGATTCAGCCATCAGATAAAGAGTCTACCTCTTTATGTTCCCTGTCCCAATATCCAGTTGCTGGGACTCATTGTTCCATTGTGAGCTAAGGGCAGAGTATTAGACTAAGAATAGTGGCCGGAGGGATGGGTCATGGAAACTCTTGTTGAGCCAGATGGATGAGAAGTTCTCCAGAGAAGGTGGGAGTGGTATTCAGCAGACTTCCAGAGATAGCCACCACAGAGATAATTCCCACCTCACCCTGAGTGTGTTTATACAGACAAAGGAGACAAATAAGGAACAGAGATCTGCGTTTTTTTTTAAGGCTGCATGGGAAATCAATAGACAATTTGGTATTAAGATGTAGAACTATTAATTCTTACTCCAGGATGTTGCATTCTTTTTTAAGCTCTTGTTCTACCCTTCTCTGCAGAGATTCTCGTTGCTTTCCTGGAGGCTCGTTGATGAGAACTGTCCTGTCTCCTTATCACAAAGACTTCTTAAGATAGTTACTAAAGTACCTGGAGGGAGTTTTGGGATAAGAGTGTCTCTCCTACCCTCACCTGGAGAGACATTATGCCAACATCCTTACAAACACATTGGAATCACCCAGGAGATTATAAGAAAAATATAGCACTAGTTTTCCGTGGGAAGTGTATGTGTGAAATCAGTTTAAAGCAAGAGAGTAGGAAGTCATTATAAAACATGACAAAATAAAATCTTGCTCACTCTTGCTGATGGTTAATTTTTACATTTTGGATATTATGGCTTACAATCTGAGCCATAACACTGAGAATTTTTTTTTTAACTTTGTAAAATTTCTTTCATCTAACCTTTAATGAATATTCTATTTGTTTCAATTCCAAGCTTTCGATAAAACAAGAATTCATTGACCATTCATTCATTCAGTAAATGTTTGTTAACATCTACTGTATGCCAACCTTTGTGCTAATCTCCTCATGTAATTTTATCTCTTGGTATGTATTAGGGTAAATGAGTAGATTTCTAAGAGGCAGTTTTAGAAATACCAACTATTTCCCTTTAGCAAACATTTTCTCCTCACTCCCTTTTTGGAAATCCTGCTCTACCTCCACAAAGAGGAGATTTAAAAATACATGTTAAGTAGGGCTGACTGGTCAGCTCAGTTGGTTAGAGTGCAGTGTTATAATACCAAGGTCAAGGGTTTGGATCCCTGTACCAGCCAGTGCCCAAAAAAGAAAAAAAAAAGAACCTGCAAAAGCATGTAGCTAATTCTGCTTCTCTGTACATAGCTGATTGGACTAAGGATATGGCCAATCAGATTCTCTCTCCTGGGATATTGGAGTAGAAAGATGGAGACTTTATGAGTTGGTGTAGGGCACTTGAATTGAAAGATCTTAGATATGCTGGGGGTGAAGCTCTCATTTTGGAGCAGAAATGATGGGCTCACATAGAAGCAATTGAGTGAGTATACAAACCACTTTATACAAAGTGAGAGAGACAGAGACAGACAGACAGACAGACAGACAAAAGCAGACACAGAGCTGAGTGAGAAACCATGTGGCCTCAGAGACAGAAACAAGTCAGAGAGACTTACTGACTTTCCAGAGGCTTTCTTATGATAGTTGCGATAGTACCTCAAGCTACCCCTTATATCCTCATAAGTAGTCCTCTTTCACTTGAGCCTACTTGGCAGGGTTTCTTTCTTTAAGTAAGTTCACTCTGACTAGGAGGAGAATCAGTCAAGATCAAAGTTGGTGAGCCAAATTTAAATAGAGAATGCTCCATTTAAGATAACTCAAATGTAATAATAGTCGATCAAGAACTTGTCTTGTGTAAATGCAATACAATCAATTTTATATACTCAGAACAATTTTCTTGCTATAAGAATATTGAGGAATGGGAATGTGTTCTATGAATAACTGGGATCTTCTGTCTGATTCATTTACAGCAATGACAGCTCTCCTAAGAAAGTACAAGTGCAAGGGACTTATGGGAGAACTTTTCTAGCCCATCGGGTCTATCCTGCAGTGATACTGGTTTCGGGGGATGTATCAAAGATCTCTGCCAATTGCTACAATCCAGCTTCCAGCTGGTCCAAAGAACTGTGTTGTGAGGAAAGACCTAGTGTTTGACAACAAGTAACATGAAACTTGGTGGTTACTAAATGCTTCATGACTTTATTTCCAGATTTAAATACAACTATTTCCAGTAGTAACGTTTTCCTAGGTCTACTTGCTCACAGACAACTATTATTCAGATATTATAATTTATCCATCCTCTCAGCCATTTTTAAAAGCTACCTACAGTTGCAAAAAGGAAGTTGCTTATGAAGCTTGCAAGCCTAAACCCAGACTCTAACTATCTTTATATGTTTAAAATTAGTCTCTTTTCTCTTGTGCAGCCCAATTTTCATGGCTGTTTTGATAAAGTCAGCATTAGTCCCATGGGAACAGTTCTCACAAAGTGGCTTGTTTTCAATTACTTTGAAAAGAGGTTCATCCTGCTCCAATTTTTTACAATCTCATAATAAACATACTTAGGTCCCAAAACACAAGGCGGGTTGACTTGATAAAAAACTATTTTTGTTGGATAAGGAAATATGTAATGCAAGAATAAAATGTTATCCAGTAACCAAGGAACAGGCAACCATGACAGCAAGCGTAAGATAAAAGAACATCAGGAATCTCCAAAGACAAACAAGAACAAAAGGTAGGAGAGAGATTAGAGTTGACCATGTAGAAGTGTGGGATCCTAACAGTTATTTCAAGCAGTGGTAATGGCTTTCGAACTTGTAAATAAATGTGGAATGGGCTTTTAGAAAGACTCTCATGGGAACTATGAGAATACTGAGTGTTCTAAATGTAAATGTAACAGATGGGATTGCCATTTGAACAGTAATTATTTCCCCCAAATTGTTGTTTCTGTCCCAATTTCAAATATCTGATCCCATCATTAGGCTCTGTGTCAGATGACATCCTGGTACTTGGTTTTAAAATATGGCTGCTATGGCCACAGGACCAGGTGGATGGTTGGAATGTTCCATGAGAAGACAGAAAGGAAAGGACAGGCCATCCATTCCACAAATGTTTATTGTGAGCCCATTGTGTGTCCACTGTTACAGATTTGGGGTCACATGGATGAACAAAATAAAAAATGCCCTTGTTCCTGTGGAGATTACATTCTATTTGGGGGAGAAATACAATAAAAATAACTGAGTGTACATTGTGTTAGATGGTGCTGTGGAAAGGTAGTCTGGGCAGGGCAGATGAGAATGAAGAATAGGAATGATGTAATTTTGTACAGGATGGCCAGAAAAATCTTCACTGATAGGGAGACACTTGAGGAAGTGAGCTATGCTCATATTTGGAGAAGAATATTCTGGGTAGAGGAAATGAGTGGCTTGTGTAAAGGCTCTCAGGTGGATCGTGCTTGGGATATTTGAGGAGCCTCAAAGGTACCGATGGAGCTGGAGGGGTAGGAGGGGGAAGAAAAATGGTAGGAGATCAGCTCAGGAAACTAATGGGTTGGGAGGTAGGCCATGTAGGGCCTTTACAGAATTTAAGTGGGTGGTGGTAGGGATTTTTGCTTTCTCTCTGAGTTAGGTGAGAAGTCCTTGTGGAGTTTTGACCAGTAGAGGTACATGGACTGACTTCTGTTTTCAAAAGCTTACTCCCGCTGCCAGTTAGGAGTAACCCAGGTAAGAGATGCTGATGGTTTGGACAGAGCGAAACAGTAATATTGGTGCTAAACGATGGTTGGATTCTGATCCTGCTGATGGATCAGATATTGAATGTAAGAGAAAGAAGACAGTGACAAACGTAATGAAGGAAGAAAGGCAAGAGGAGGAAGGACGGGAGGGAGATATCTGGAACACATAAATGGGCTAAGACTACCATTAGGACTTCTCTGGAGGTCAAGCAAAGAACTCCAGCATTTGATTGCCTGAGCAGCCAGCATGTGATCCTTCGTTCCTAGACATAACTGGCGCATGAACTTAGGCTGCCTCTTTTTGTTGACTGTTAAAATCGACTGATCCCAAACCCTTATAGTGAAGTTAAGCTGTGTGGTCAACCCACGGTGAATGTGTTACACTAGTGGCCTCAGGTGGAAAGTTGGATGGAAGAGGCAGTGGGAGTGTAGTGATGATGGTCCGGGAAGGAGAAAAACTCACCTCCTTTTGTCCCTAAAAAATGGTGACCCTGAAAGTCTAAGCCTTGCTTTACGAGACTGTGTAAGGAATAGATGTCCTTATCCCAACCCCAAATTTCATCATACAAAGGTTACATATATTATTTCCATTCGAGTGCTTTATTATATTGGAATTGCAGTGATATTAACATTTGTACAAATGCACAAAATCTTATCTCTTCTTGCTAGAAAGAGATGTAAAAATCTGACCTAGTTGAACAGTCTTAATGAACTCATTGTCCATTGGTAACAATAAATGTGTTCACGATGCCACAAAAAGCTTAACATAAAATTAAACATATTAAATGCTGCAGCAAGTATTTACATGTATGTACCCCCAAATTTTTTTCTCCTTCCAGTAAGGAAGGTGGTTGCTTTGCAAAAAGACAAACAAACACAAATGCTTTGCTGTTTACAATGACAAACAACCCCAAGTCTAGAACTTAAAGTGACAGCACCTTTTTGGGGACTTCCTTAGTTAACACTTAACTTTACACAGTGCTAGACTTTCTTCTTTTAATTATATTTTTGGACAATATTTATATTCCAATTGTCCTAGAACATTGCATTTGAACGGAGCCATTTTTCTGGGCCTTTTCAGAAGATCCCAAACCCTATGTCCTCTCTAGGGAGAACATTTTAAGCTTATCTTTTCTCTAAGACAATCCTCCAAGGCAGCATTCCTCTTTCTCTGAGGCAGATGTGACTTAGCAGAACTTTGCAGGAAAGAGGGTGAGGAGGTCTTCTTTCCTACTGGCTGGCTGGTTGGGAAGGGTCCTTTCCCTTATCCCCCCCCACTTGAGCACCACTGATACCTTTCATTATCTCCTGTAGTGTCTGTAGCATTGGTATCCTAAAGGAGCAAAGTAGAATCTAATGAACTATTGTGCATAAGATTTTAACAATGTATTTAAAGCTAATTTATTCAGGTTACACATTCTCAGTCCTGAGTCTAAATGATTCTATCGTAAGAAAACCAATCCTGGGCCGGCCCGGTGGCGCACTGCTACTGTGCGTCGCTTGGGAGCGCGGCAGCGCTCCCGCCGAGGGTTCGGATCCCACATACACACCAATTCCCGCTCACTGGCTGAGCGAGGTGCGGGCGCAACACCGAGGGTTGCGATCCCGTTGCCGGTCCCGGTCCGGTACGGGCGCGACACTGAGGGTTGCGATCCGTTGCTGGACACGAAAAAAGACAAAAAAAGGAAAAAAAAAAAAAAGAAAACCAATCCTATAAAGTTCTACAATCTGAAGCTCAATGTGAGTAAATCTTAATTGGCTTAGGAAGAGCTTTCTAGATCCCGACTTCTAATGAGCTAGATATTGTAAGTTGGCCTAAATGTAACAGTTGATAATTATTGATTCCCTTCTGATGATAAGCTTGGAAAGGTATCAGAATGCCACTTAAGCATATTATTCTTTTAACAAATGCTGGCAATTTGTCCTTACCCCCCTTTTCAGTTTGTGGTTAAATAGTTTTGTCTTTTTTTTAAAAAATAGACAATTTATAAGGAAAAAAATATAAACACTCTTTAAGCAATTTGGCTACAAGCATTACATCACTGAAAAACTCCACAAGAAATAGAAAATATTTTGAACGGACATATACTTTGTCATTTTCACAACACGATGAGCTAGGCTTTTTGTTTAATTTGTTTGTGTGTTTGTTTTGGTACTGGATTTGATTTGTAAGTTTATTGCTTCTATGTCTTCTTATCCTTCCTTAGATTATAATTATAAAATAGAGGTGCTGTCCCTAATTATGTTACAAGGCAACATCGTTTTTCTAGACCTAGGAATGAAATTGACAGGGCCCCTGCTATTTCAGTGGCCTCAGAGACATTATGGCTAGGACAACAGTCAAATGTGCATCACAGTGCACGAAAGAATAAGTCTCCTGGCTTATTCAGGACACTTTGGTTTGGAGGATGAGACAGAAAATTCTTAAGGGTAGCTTAGCTGCTGCGTCACATCTGTTGCATAATATAACATTTTTTAAAAACATGCTATGAATAAGGGGATACAGAGTATAAACCATATAGTGTACTGGCTCTTCTCCTTGGCATTCTTGTAGCAGGCTTCACCTAGTCTGATGTAAGAGACAAGTTTTAGCTATGCTACTAATGAATGCACACGATTGTACCTGGTGCAAATATTCTGTAAAGTACTTTAAACGATGCAGCTTAGAGCCTTAGAGGAAGGGTGGGAAGTTGTAAAGGGGAGAGCAAAGGTGAGTTTGAGGACCAGGAAGAAAGAGAATAAGAGAAACAGAAAGGGATCAAAAAAGCTAAAGTGCAATTTTAAAATATAAATTATTTTAAAAGCAGAAAAGAGATTCTAAATTGCTAATGTTCGCATAGGCACAGTTTTATTCAAATTTAATTGGGTTGTTTCCTTTCCCTTCTTAGATATACTGCATAATGGATCTTGAATGGCTTAAAGCTACTGCACATTGTTTGGGAAGGGACAAAAAGCACTAAGGAAACTGAACAGTGCAAGGCATTCTAGGAAATTGGGGTGGGGTGGAGAGAAGCAGAGAAGTTTTCACACTTCTACAAGCAAGCTGTTCCAGTTATAGTTACTGATTCCCTTTAGCTGAACTCTGCTTCCTAAATGAAAGAGCTCACTTTAAAAATGAAAAAAAAAAAAAAAAA
>NW_007745128.1:0-15250 GCF_000696425.1 Galeopterus variegatus
AAGTCAAAATTAAATAAATTCTATTGATGCCCATCTTTTTCAGTTTTCCCCAGATCTTTAAAAGTGGCATTTCCCAAAATACTCCATGAGAGAAGAGTTCTGTGGTCAGATCAGCTTGGGCAAAGTTGCATCCTCTATCTCTGTGTAGATGCTGAAAAGTCCTGCAGGACATTTGAACAGGTTCAACTCTACTTAAGTGAGTTTTTCCTTCCTGAAGTTATTTGACCACCAAACGCTTAAAACAATAAAATCCGAACTTACAAATATGCCATGGTACATACTTAGAGAAATGCTGGTCTAGAGTAAGTCGAATGCAGTACAATAAGGGGCTGTACACGGTTTTCTTTTAAGCTATGTCCTTGTTTGCAGATGGTAGGGCTGTATCACTTCGAGCTCTTGTGTTCACGGTCAATGCGGAAGAACGCTGTGGCACAAGGCCTATTGGAGATTTCCACTTAGCCAAGACCATTTTCTGGTGAGCATAGACTAGAATTAAGATTTTTCCCCAAAAGCTCTTTTCAGTTCCCCTTTCACCACCAAAATAGGCTAGATTATGGCTGTGTGACTGCAGATGAGGTGTTCATCTATGTCTCATCTCCATGTGCATGCATGGAAAGCCATTACAGTTACCTGTTTCATTTCTGCCCCAAACAACTTTCAGACTCAGGTAGAAATAAGTTAAAAGTATACTTGTTAAAAAACTCTCTTAGGCCAAGTTCTGTTAGAACCATAGAGGCCAATTTAAAATAAAAATCCAACAAATTGGTGCCCAGTGTGTCTGTGTTTCTCAAATACCAGTTTTGCATACCCCCATTACATTTTTTTTTCTGTCCTGTGTATGTTGTGTCTTTCCTAAAACTGACTCAAGGTTTTTCTTATATGTCTTCTTTAAATTGTCTTCAACAACAAAATCTACAAAACTGAAGATTGGCAGTTTTATCCTTTATTAATACATATTAAAATAAACATGTAACTATTAAAATAAAACCATGTTTGCCAATGGATCATCTAAAATTATCTCAAGTCTTGCACTGGCAAACATTTTCTGTAAAGGGTTAGCTGGTAAATATTTCAGGGTTTGTGGGTCATGCAGTCTCTGTCACAACTACTTGACTTTTCTGTAGTGGGAAAGCAGCCATTGATGACGTGTATACAAATGGGCATGGCTCTGTTCCAATGAAACTTTTATATACAAAGACAGAAGGAAGGCTGGATTTGGCTGAGGGGCTCTAGGTAGCCAAACTCTGCTGTAGATGAAACAAAGAGCTTATTGATATTTTCATTTTCTAAGCAACTGTATTGGTTCCTTTTAGGCACAATCAAAATATGCTAACCTGGGCAATAATTGAACAGCAAACTCTCTTATTTACATTCCAGTTCTGTTTTCTGAGATAGTCCTAATTTCAAGCCACATGTCTTAGATTTTGGGATCAGATTCACCATGCTGGATCTCATAAGACTAGTATTAATAAAAATCAGGAATTAGCCTTTGCAACAAAAGAATGGATCTCCTGAGACAGTCTACTAACCTCCTCTCACTTTCCTGATGAACTTTGCAGGAATGCCCTGCTCGGTGATTTTACCCTTGCAATATAATTCTTCATAGGAGGGGAGGAAAACAAACCATAATCCAAGCAAACTGGCCTCCTAAATTATTGACACATTAAAATTTAAAATGTTAATTAACAGAGGCTCTTATCTGAGAGAAGCAAGTACGCCTTTAATTCCCAACCTTGCTGAATTTAAGAGTCCTATACATCTGTTGTTTGCATGAGTTGTTCCAATGTTTATGCAAGTGGCTGCAAGATTTACAAGCGCTCCTAAGCTTGAAACTTTCTAAGCAATATAGAGAGCAAGTCTCTCTGCCAGTCTCATGCTTGGGCCACATCACTGACCTTTGTAGACAGGAAGAATATATGTGCTTGTATTAATGTGATTACCCCATTTCCACTCACTGCTCATTGTTTTTATCCTAGATGTTCACAACTAATAATACATATAAATAGCATTTTTCATGTTTAAAAAGCTTTCCAAATATTTGGTCCCCTCAGAGCTTCTTGGTAATTCTGAGAGCTGGGAATTATTATCTTTATGTTAAAGGTGAGGAACCTGAGGTTAAACCTGCAGCTGAACTCCAGCCACACTTTAGAGAGAATGCTGGAACCTCGCTAGCCAGTTCCTACCTGTTGGACTGGGACTGCCAAGCATGCCCCAAGTTTACTTATTTTCCTGTTCTGCTCTGCCTCGTTCTGCTCATCATCCCAGGTCATACTTCTAATCCACCCTGCCATCTACCATGGTGATTCCCATGAGACCCATTCAAAGGAGCCTGGCTGGGTCAAGGTCAACCCATCTCTAGCATTGAAACACACTCCAAACTAACTTAACCAGCTAGTAGCATCAACTCCCACCTCCTAACTGAACTCACATGTCCTAATTCCATGTCCCCTGTTTTCTGGTACATTGTAGCTTCTTCTGATATATGGAAGAACTCAAAGAAACTAGTACAGATGTTCCCAATTTAAGATGATGGTTTGACTTAGGATTTTTTTTACTCTCTTTACGATGGTGTGAAAGCAATGCACATTCAGTAGAAACTGTACTTTGAGAATCCATACAACCATTCTGTTTTTTCATTTTCAGTATGGAATTCAATAAATTACAGGAGATGTTCAACACGTTATTGTAAAATAGGCTTTGTGTTAGATAATTTTGCCCAATTGTTGGCTAATGTAAGTGTTCTGAGCACATTTAAGGTAGGCTAGGCTAAGCTCTGATGTTCAGCAGCTAAGTGAATTAAATGCACTTTCGACTTGATATTTTCAATTTCTGATGGGTTTATCGGGACATAAACCTGCCAGATTTCAGTTACAAAGCGTAACTAGAGAATCAGAATGGGGAATTGTAAAGCAGATATTTCACTAGATTTTCACTAGTGAAATATCTGAATAGGTTCACCCAGAATGCAAGAATATTGTAACCTAAAGGAAACTTAAATATTACCTATTTCAACTCCCATATTCAGTGGATAGAAAACATGAGAGAAAATTACATAAGATAGTGATTAACAATGATAAGTAGTGAGAATAGTTATCATTTCTCTAATACCTACCATGTGCCAGGTACTATGCTAAATGGTATAAATACACATGGCAGATGGATTGTTACTCCAGCTTACAAATAAAAATAAGTTACACTTGGAGAGAAAAATGGACTTGCCTGAGATCACACATGATAGGCAGTGGATGTGAGGCCAGGCTGTCTGACTCCAGAACTACCATTACATCACAGTTCTTCCCAAAAGCAAAGCCCACAGATATGATGAGAATGGCACTATCCCATGACGAGAAGGGACCTCACCTCTGTGGTCTTCCTCTCCTAACCCATAACTCCAGTCCAGCCACGAGGAAAATGTCAGACAAACCCAAATTGAGGGATGTTTTACAAAGCACCTGACTAGCACTTCTCAAAACTGCCAAGTTCATCAAATACAGGGATGATCTGATAGTTTGAAAAACTATCACAGACTAAGGTGACGTGAGGACTAAAGGTAATACAAAACCTTGGATGAGATTCCAGAACAGAAAAAGGTCATTAGAGGAAAACTAGTGAAATCTGAATAAAGTATGTTTAGTTAGTAGTATGTATCATGTTGATTCCTTACTTGTGGCAAACATACCATAGTAATATAAAATGTTAACCATAGGGGAATCGGGGAGAGGAGTGTAGGGGAACTCCTTGTACTCTCTTTGCAACATTTCTGTAAATCTAAAACTATTCTAAAATAAAAAAAATATATATTTATATACTTTTTTTTTAGAAGATCAAAGTCTGGACTAGTCTTCAGGTGTTTGATCTCTGTAGGGGTCATGGGCATGCATCTGTATAATGAAAGGTGGTGTTGGAAATACAGCTGGTGGGAAACTGAGTCATGTTGGGCAAGACGCTGTGGGAAAGTGGCCTTGTGAGGAGTATTTGCATCTGAGCAGAGCAGGTGGGGATAGGGGCATCACCCCAGCCGGCCTTTCACTGCAGCAGCTTCTACAGATGTTGCAGGGAGTAAATTGCAGGTTCCTACTTCCATTGATAGACATTTACAGATCATGTACTCAGTGCCAGACCCTATGTCAGATACTGCATGAGGAATGCAGAGATGAGCAAGATGCCACCTTCTCTCCAAGAATCTGCAGTCTCATTGGGATGGACAGAGGGGGACGGAGGAAGTAAAACTAACATGGTGAGACCTTCACGCATATTGCTGCTTGGTTTTCCTCTGTTTTCAAACTTTCAATGGTGCTTGCTTTCTGCTTTTTGGAGAATCTTTCCAATTGACTCCTGATTGAATGTAAGTTCTTTTTTCTTTTATAGGAATGATGTGTCATGCTCTCAAACAAGAATGACAATGAGACCCATGAACAAATATTTTCTCGAACATGTCCTCTCCAGGATCATTCATATCCAGAGCTCTGATGCCCAAATGGTAGATGTGAACATAAACATGTTCATGAACATCACACATTTGGGTAACCCAGCCTGAAAAACAAAACCAGTGCCCAGGGCCCACCTCCACGGACACTCATTTATCTAGTCTTGGGTGAGGCCAAGGTACTGACATTTTTTAAAGTTTCCCAGGTGGTTCGAATGTGCAGCCAGGATTAAAATACTACCAAGCGGGTTTCTTGCCTAGAGAGAGAGAGTTACTGGATGCACTGGGAGGCAAAAGGAGCAGAAAGGCTGGGGCTGGATGAAGACTACGTCTCAGAGGGGCTCTTGCTGCCCCAGGTGGGCTGAGTCCTCTTGTCCAGAAACAACCAGGCAAAGGGACACCGGGGGCTGGAGTGGGGAGGCTTGGGGGCTGCCAGTCTCACCTTTCCTAATCAAGGGGCTTTTCAGAGCAGCATCTGGGGATCGCTTTGGCTCTATCAGCACATGATTGCTGCCTTCTCCTGCTTCTTCTGCCTTGGACATTTCAGAGGACTTGTTTAGAGTCAGCCCCACACCTAAGTGGACACCTGTCAGTTATGCACCTGAAATGTGTGTGAACAACCAGCCTTGTCAGCTAAAAAGGAGGCTGACTTCTTGCATTTCAAACGAATATTGACTGGAAAAGAAGGGGGTCAGGGGAGAAAAAAGTCACAAGTAAGAAAAATGGCTGACCTAGGGCAACCTCAATGCATACGGTGTGAAGTAACGTCATTAAGAGAGTTTGGCTGGGGTGGTAATTATGCAGGAGCCTCTTTCAGCAAAACCTAAGATGTTAGGGAAAATTGCTCTGGAAACGCCTATGTTATAAAGTTAAGAAGAACTGGGAGGTCACCTGACGAGGGACATATAACACTTTAAAATACTTACCATAGAGATTGTCACTACTACAAAGAAATGAATGTTACATTTTTTGAGATTTCAGTAAGCTGATAACCTCCAGTCTTTTGAACATGATGGATCTGAGTTCACACCCCAGCTCCTCCACTGGGTAATTTACTTAATTTCTCTGAGCCTCAGTTTAGAGTATCTGTAAAATGGGATTACCCATGCCTCCTGGAGTGATTAAGAAGATTAAGTGAGATAATTTGGTACACAGAAATCAGTGACTTGATCCAAAATGACATAGTAAATTGGAAGTGACAAGGACGTGTTTTGAACTCTGGTGCCTAGCCCCGTGCATTTCTGTTTTACCTCTTTCTCTCTTCTTGGCAGGACTGCAGAAATGATGGATACCCCAGTCACCAAAATGAGTGCTGTGCTTGCGGCTGATAACTGCGTGGACATATGATTTCCAGAAAGGACATTCAAAGACTCCCGCTTCCCTAGTTCCATGAGGGAGATTCTCTGGAGGAATCTTAATATTCTTCAGTGAGAGGAAAGGATAGTGAATGCAACTTGAGAAGAGCATGAGGGAAAAGCAAAATCTTACATCTGATCTGCCCGTAGTAATAACCTCCCTGCTTTCCCCCACATTATCTCCTGGTGCAAATTTGGGAATCATGTCCAACTCTTGTATCACCTTCCTCTCCCTGAATCCAACCAGTCACCAACTCTTGTCAGTTCAGCCTCAGTGATATCAATTTCCAAATTCACTGTCCTCTAGTACACTTCTGACCATGTGACTTGCTCTGCCTGCAGTGTTCCTAAAGGCCATGTCTCCCTATGGGGACTTTATCTCATTTTCTCATCCTTATCTGCTGCTGCCCTCTTTCCTATTTGCTGCTGCAGCCAAACATAACTACCCAGTGTTCCTTGAACACCACTGCAGTGCTCCCTTTTGTGTGGGTATAAACTCATCCTGCTGAGTGTATTGTCACCCCCTTCCCAAGATCTGGATTCAAATCCTGGCTCAACCTAACAAGATATGTGTTCTTGGGCAAGTTTTCAAACCTCTCTCAGCCTTGTAAATAAAATAAGGGATGATAATAACACCTAATTCATGGGGTGGTGGGAAGGGTTAAATGAAATATTGTAAGTCGCCTGTTTAGCACAGGAGCTGGCATGCAGGAGGCAATCTACAAGTGTTAGCTGCTATTATTATAGCTGATTTCTTCTTATTATTTTTACTGTCACCTGTTTAAACAAACCCATCATCAAATATCATCTCCTGCAAGAAGACCTCCTAAAAACATCCCTCCCCCAGAGAAGTAATTTCTTCTCTTTTTTAGAGACTTCATGAGACTCTGTGAGACTTCATAGATCTCTCATAAACTTGCCATTCAACTTATTTGTGTCTTTGTATTCTTTTGTTTAGATTATAAATAAATTGATTACAGGATATTATCTGTTAATCTTTGTATCCACAAGAGCTCTCATCCCAGAAGAAGTAATAACCAAATATTTGTGGAGCTGAAAAACCTTATAAGGATAATAATAGATATCGCTGAATGTGATAATTTAAGAGGCTTCTAGCACAGGGCTTGATTCATAGAAAATGTTCTAAAAATGTTAGCTGTTATTACTATGTGTTGTTTATGTGATATTTCTTGCATTATTTAATTTGTTCCTCACAATAACCCTATCAAGCAAGTTCTATTAATGCTCCATTTCATAGTGGAGGGTTGAAGCACAAAGAAAGTGAAGTCATTGGTCCAAGGTCATTTAGCTAGTTCGGAGCAAAGCCGGGATAAGGACCCTCTAGATCCCACCATTTCCTAAGGCCTTGGTCTTAATCAGTGAGTAGGGAACAACAGATTTTATGCTTAAGTAGCAGATGCGACAACTGACAAAAGGCAATCAACACTGAATTCACTAGCCTAGTGGGTTATGCATAGAACCTCAATTTGTGTCAAACTCAAGAACAAAATCAGTTAGATCTCACCAAACCACTGATCAAAGTGCCAAAAATGGTTTTTAAAAGCACATGTAACTTCTTTTAATCTGCTTGACTGGTCAAGCCAATAAAAACAGTAAAAGCAGTTTATTCAATGAAAAACACCTACACCCTCACTGTGTTTGTTGGGCCAGGTCAGCCAGCCAAGGAGATGGTGAAAATGGTCAGCCAGATGTGTACAGAGTCTCAGAGGGCAATGCTGAAAGAAGCCACTAAGAAAATGCTTTAATGTCTGTGGAGAACATTCAGAGTGCATGAAGGTACATGGCCACAGAAGCTATGGCTGAGCAAGTGCAGAAGAGGGGGGCGGACACTTGCATAGGAGCCTGATTACCTTCCAAGAGAGTCATGACTGGACACTCCTCCTTTTTCCTACAATTCTAAGCTGTCTACATCTGTTGGAGTAGCCTGGGGGCATTGACCAATTCACAAGGTGAAGAGAAGATCTCTAAACTCCTGAAAATAAGTAACTATGAGGGTTATTTACACAACTCTGAAAAACATAGATCTAGGACTTTAACCCATCATTATAATGGTAAACACGATAGTCCTTCTGGGCCCAAAAGGCAGAGGACCCTGGAACATGCTGTGATTCAAATCTTCTGGGTGCAGAATTGAGCCTTGGTAAGCAACTTTTTCAGACTTAAAACACACACACACACGCACAATCTATAATTCAGATATTCAGGAAAGCTTTGCCATGAAACAAACTGAATGTAGTATTGAAGACCTATTAAATCTTCATTAGGAATTTGCATTAGCAAAGAACACAGTACCCAGAGTGCCCTGGGATGTAGTCCATTCTGGAACAACAAACTCTTTGTAGCAATAGGGGAGTTATCTAGCCTCAGGAAGGCACATGGAGTTCTGGTTCCACTGGTCAAGAAAGACCAAGGATGACTTGGTGTTAGAAACCTAGGTCAAGGGAAAGAGATGATCAGGAAATGGAGAGGCTGGCTTGCTGCTAACCTAGCCATGCAGCTCTGTGCATGTTGTAGTGGGGGGAGGGAAAGGTGCTACTGGGAGCAACATTTTTCACACCCAAGGTGACAAAGCTAGACGTCCAGCGACTGGTGACTTTTCAAAATCCCATTAGACCTAAATAGATAAATAGATGATAGACAGATAGATAGTTAGATGAGTAGATATAAGCTGAGTGTAAAATAAAGGCTGCTTAGAAATGAGGGCAAGCCTGGAGGAAGAAAGCCACTAGAAAAGCGGCACAATTGAGGTTACTTCTAAACCTGTCTTTAATGAAAGAAATGAGGAAAATTAATTTGGTCAATTAGAAAGTAATGAAGACCTTGCAAAAATAACCATTGACAAAAGGCTGGGGAGGGACTTCTTGAGAAATTTGAGCATAACACATGCTATACGAATGAGCAGGTTGGGATGGCATGCCTCCTAGGAGATTAGAGGGGCTGGTACCATGGCTGTTCAATTTTGGGCAGTTATTTCTTCATTTACCAAGCAGAATTGTGCTCCGAGATGAACCCAACATCCAGACAAAAGGGGGTTCCAAACTTCAAAACCAGGGAGAGGTCACATAATGGTGATTATTCAGTCCAGGCAAGGTTGGTACTTATTAAGGGGACTGGGCCTGAGGGAAGGAAGTCCTAAATCAAAAAACACGAAAAGAGACTGCAAAGGGCAGGCATTGTCTATTAAGGTAAGTTGTGGTGTATTAACCAGTTTTTATAACTAGATTCTTGGAAAATATTGTAAATCATGCCAGGTAAATAGTTCCTATTCAGGTTATCAGAGGGGAAGGCAGAGCGCCATCTTCTTATCAGAGTTAAGGACGAGGACATTGTTTCTATTTTTCTTGTGTATTTATCAAGAAAAAAAGATACAGAGCTGAACTCCTATAGGACTGGATTCCATAAATGTTCACCTCTAAAGCAAGGTGTGTGTGTGTGTGTGTGTGTGTGTGTGTGTGTGTGTGTGTGTTGCTGGGGGTAGGGGATGGGGCACACACAAGCACATTTGGTGGGGGATAGGACTTTGAAAGAGCCTCTGGTCAACTCCTGACAGATGCAGAATATGGGTAATGAATGTAGGCTTGGCAAGATATTACAGATGTTGGTCCAGGACTTAGTTTGATGTTGATTCTATGAGAACTCAGAAAAACATTGACCAGACCATTGAAATGATATTATGGAATATTAGAGCTGAAAGAGTCTTAGGAATAACCTAGTCCAACCCGTCTTCCTAATAATTTACTAGGCCCAGAGACATTGACTCCTTTCCTAAAGCCACACAGGAAATGTGTGTAGATTTCACAGCCTGAACTAAAACTATTTTGGGAGGGGATCTTCTTATCATACCATCCCACTTCCTGATGATGCCAATTCACAGCACCTGTCAACTATCAGGATAAGTAAATAACTCCAGAGTTAGAAAATGAGAAGAGGAAATTCCATTGAAAAAGAATGTAATATTAGTTATCTCTGTAAGAATAATCCCAAATGGCCAGTCTTTACTGGTGGGCAAATGCCCCTGCAAGTAAGCATGCTGGATGAATCTAGAGGTAGTTTAGTTCCTTGTTGAGTCATCCAGCAAGGGTAAAGGACTTTCCTAGACTGCGTGTAAAGGAATATCACGAAAAAGGGAGTGCAGATTTGTCAGACTACATTAGTATCCCACATTTAAATTTTGGAAGCACTATTGGGTTAAAAAAAAAAAAATCCTAGGCATTGGAGTGATTCCAGAGAAAAACAGCACATAATTAAGGGAATGGAGTAGAGAAACTGATTTATAGAAGAAATTAAAGCAACACATTTTTTATGGCTCTGTCACAAATAAGGGCATGTCTGTGACATACATCAAGGACTTTAATTGGAATAATGAGTTAATCCAGGGAGAGATGATTTAGGCATGATATCAGAGGACAGGGTAACATGATGGGATTGGGGAATTACTGGTTGAAATGATAAAATTGTCATCTTCTAAATGAAAGTGAGAGAAAGCCAGAACAATTAGGAAGGGTGTGCTTAATAGTAATTTTATATAAAATGATTAATTTTTTAGCCTTTGACAAAACTATAAGCCAATAGAATCATTTCCATGTTTCCTCAACTCTTAGAGAAACTTGAACTTAAGATGCATCATCAATTTAATAGCAGCTATTATGTGGAGTGGGAAAAAAACACTGCATTAAATGTGCAGGTTGATTGCAATCTACATCTCAATCTGAAAAATGTTAAAATGTGGAAAATACCTTCATTTCAGAATTGAAGAACTACAGAAATATTTCAGCAATATACATATACAATCCTGTGATAGCATATAATTTTTGTGGGTTCAATTCCTGACTATTCTAGGGCTCATCATATAGTTTGCATGATTATGGATGTCCTGATCAATCTACTTAAATACGTGCTCATCTTGTTCTCAGTCTGTTTCCACCCTGGTCCCCAATGATTGGAAAGTTAGCCAATTCTTCTGGCTAATAAATGAATCAAGGGAATAAATCTGTGACCCAAACTACGCCAATGAGTTATCTTTAAAAAAAAAGAAAAAAAAATCTCAAAAAAGAAAAGCAGAGTTAATTAGATGGGAAGTCACATAAAGTTGGGGCCAGCATTGGGACATGAGCAGACAATGCCACAAGCAACCTAAATTAGAAAGGAGCAGCAAAGCCATCAGTAAAACAGGAAGAGTTAGCATGAATTAAGGAAAACAAAGTAGATGTCCAGTGAACACCAGAGAAAATAGGTGAAGGAATAGAAATGTGCTCTATTCACTTACAGCACCTTCTCCCAAAAGGCCTCACTTTCCAGTGTGGGTTCCTAAGTGCTCTAACTGAACTCAATTTCCAGTCTGGATGGCCTGGCCTTTCCCTTCAGTAAAGACTTGCTTTTACCTAAGGCAGTTTGAATGAGCATCTTCCAGGGTGGACAACCTGGATCTCCTTTGTTCCTTTGTTCTCTACTTCTGCCCATTTCATTAAAGTTTTAGTTATAAAACATTAAGAAAAAGCTCTCAGGGCAAACTCACTATGCTGACACAGACTGGTTTGCAACATGAGTTGTAGTCATCCTTCAGAATGAATAGGCTGATATAATTTCTGATGCCTAAATAACTAACTGGCTACAAAACCGATGTTTCTGCTACTGGTGTGAATGTGGTGTACACTGGGTTGACCCTTATCCAGAAGCCAGCTCCTAACTTGGCATGTGTATGCTGGATCTACTTGCCTTTCACAGATCCCACAGCAGCCCAACCTTACGAATTGTTTAATCATGAGACTCCTGTAGACCACAGCCGCCCTCCAAGCATTCTTTATTCAGGACACTGGGACAAACGTTTACATTCTTAGAATTTATAAGTCCTTTCTCCCCAACAGACCACGTGGTAGTCATTTTGATAACAGGCCACTCTGATTTCAAGAAAACCTCATTTTCTGTTCTGAATTGCAGTGCCTTCCTCAGCAAGTAGTTCCCCAAGCAAACATATGGGCTGTTTGCTTTGCTTTCAACTCTCATGCATTTTTAATGATTTACAAGGAAAAGATTTTTTTCCCCTCCTTCTTTTTTTTTTATAATAAATTTAATGACTTAATACACATCAAGTGGAATTGCTGGTTTGTGGTGACGGTTTTATAATTCCAAGTTCAAGGGTTTTTTTCTATTTAATTATGCACAATAACTCTCATGGAATATAATGCAATAACAAAAACATGCACCAATGTTGGCGTAAGAGCCTGTTGTTTATTGGTATTGGTTCTGTGCTTTATGTTTGAAATAAAATATTTGGAACTAATGTTGGCCATGTTTCCTCCAAACTAGATAAAAAGAAAAAAAAAAAAAAAGTTTCTCCCTGAAAATACCAAGCTCCAATCTTTGGTGATAAAAGCCAGCAGCTCTTGAGATAGCAAATTAAATTTTATTTGTAGAAAGCACTGTGCTGTGTTCTGTTGCTTGCTCAGAGTTATTTTTTAATACTAATAACTTAATAAAGTGGAAGACCGATACATTGACCTGTGTTCTCCAAGGCACCAGAGTATTTCCTGGGGTTAAAACGCATAGCTTGCTGAAAGGTTGTTTGTTTTACATTCTAACCTATTATTTACTTCTCTTGTTTTCTTGCCAGAGCTAGCCTTAGCTTTTAGAATCATTTCTCAATTTTGGAAAACATAAAGTGGTTGAATTGTCAGGTTCTGCAAGTCAGACTTTTAAAACTCCGATAGACAAGAACTGGTTTTCCTAAGATCCAACACATTTGAGTTTTGTATTGGCGAATAATAATATTCCATCCAATGGATTAAAAATTTTTTTAGTTTCTTGGTAGAAAGGAAATAGATAGGCAGTTTTATCAAACAAATTCAGCAAGGACACTTGTTCAACATTTCCATATTAGATGGATATACGTTTCAGTTATGAGGTGATGGGAATTATTAAAAGTCTCTTTTCCTGGAAAAGCTGGTCCCAGGGTCCTAGACTGGGGTGGGGTTTCTGAGAGCTTGGGTATTTTGCAGTGGTGGAGCAGGGCTGGCCTGACATCTTCAGAGTGTACTATTGGGAGCCAAGTTGGGAGCTGAAAGACAGCACCTAGGCAGAAAACCAAAGGGAAAAGCCAGGCAGATATTCTAAATGAAGTGTTGGTGTGCAGGAGCCAGGTAGGAAGGTTGGAACTAGGTATAAGGTGATAAGATAGAATCTGGAAGCCCCCGAAGCACGATAGAGGACAGAGGCAGTGCCTCGGGAGATTGTCTGAGGTCCTGGAGAGATACAAGGGAGTCCTTAGAGAGAGCCTGTGGCCTCATTGTGGGTGCAAAGTGCAATGCAGTGCTTAAAGGCACAAGCTCCGGGTAATGCAGACACAGGGTCAAGCTCCAACTCTCCTACTCAACAGTGTGACTCTGGGCAAGTCAAGGTACTCTCTAATACTCAGTTGCTTTATGTATGAAATGGGGTAAGTAAAATAAGCCACTGCATAAAGGTTGTTGTAAAATTTAACACTACCGTTAGTTATAATAGTGCTGCATCAGAAAGGAAAAGCTACTGAGTCAGATTCTTTTAATGCAAAAATACTGTTTTTAATTCTGCAAATATACATATTTATAGCAATAGAAATATATAGATTTGTTTTTTGTCTTTTATATGAAAGTGGCAAGTATCACTGGGTTTCTATATTTTTATTTTTAAAATACTATTTACTTTAAAACTTTTCCCTTTTCTATAATCATTTTTTACTGAGGTATAATTTTATTGAAGTATTATTGAGTGAAAGGATCTGTACACCTAATAACCATGACCCTGTCGAGATATAGAGCACTTTCATTACCCCAGAAAGCTGCCTTATGTTTCTTCCCAGTTCAATCCTACCACCACGCCACCACCCCAGAAGCACATACTGTTCTGTTATCACCATAGATTAGCTTTGCCTGTTCTAGAAATTCATATAAATGGAACCAGTTAATATATTCTTTTGTATCTGAACTCTTTTGCTCAGAAAAATGTTTGGGAGATTCATCCACGTTGCTGTGTATAACAGTGGTTCATTTCTTTAATTGCTGAGTAGTACTCCATATTGTAATTATATCATGGGTTTTCATTTTCCAGTTTGGAAATTTGGGTTATCTCCAGTCTGGGGCTATTATGAATAAAGTTGCTATGAACATTCTTATATATGTCTTTTGGAAGCTTATGTTTTCATTCCTCTTGGTTATATACCTATAAATAAATTGCTGGGTCGTAGGTTGATGTAAATCTAACTTTATGAAAAACTACCAGACTGATTTCCAAAGTGATTATGCCATTTTATACTCCTATCAGCAATTTATGAGAATTCTAGTTGTTTTACATTCTTAAAAATATTTAATATTATCAGTCTTTTAAACTTTAGCTCATTCTAGTGGGAACATATGGTTTTGCATTATGGCTATAATATTATCTTAACAAGTTAATCTTATTATAGTTATGAAATATTTGTCTTTCACTCTCACAATACTCTTTGCCCTGAAGTTTCATTTATCTGATACCGATACAGTCACTCCAGATTTCTCATAAATATGGTTTTCATGGTATATATTTTTTTATCTTTTTATTTTTAACCTAGCTAGGTCTTTATATTCAAATTTTTTTTCTTCCTTTAGAAAACAGATCTTGCTATTTTTAGCCAGTCTATCAATCTCTGGTTTTAAATCAAAGTATTTAGTCATCTATATTTAATATAATTACTAGTATGGTTGGGTTTAAATATCCTACCCTATTTTTTCACCTAATTGTCCTATGTCTTTATTTGGTCCCTTTTCTCTTATTTCCTGCCTTATTTTGTATAAAACCAGTTTTTTGTGTTTTTGTTTGTTTGTTTTTAGGTATTCTATTTAATCTCTTCTACCGGATTTTAAATTATACCTCTTTGTTTTATTTGTATTAGCTTTTAGTTTATTGCTCAGTTTTTATTTTATCTGCCCAAACAGTAGCTTTTGACATAGTTAATCATCTATAATTAATTAATCTTTCCTCCTTCAATTTTTTCTCTTAAATTCCAAGACACCACACTTGCCTCATTTTCTTCTCCTAATTCTGACCACTCCTTTTTGATCACTTTTATGGATTCCTTCTGATTCTCTGATCTCTAAATTTTGGTGCCACTCTAGAGTTCAGTCCTTGAACTTCTTCTTCTTCTTTTTTTCTTTTTTTTTTAAAATATGCACTCTCTTCCTATGTTACCTCATCCTCTCTCAGGGTTTTAAATACTCCCAAATTTCTATATCCATTTTGATACCTCTCCCTTGAATTCCAGACCTGTTTTTAAAATTGCATACTTAACATCTCCACTTGGAAGTCAAACAGAATGGGCATTTTAAACTTAATGTGCTAAAACTGAGTTCCCAATATCCCCCAACCCAAATCCTTTCTCCTCCCCACCTGAATAAACTCCCCCCACAATCTCCATCTCCGCTCGACCCAAACCAATTTCATC
>NW_007745129.1:0-3359 GCF_000696425.1 Galeopterus variegatus
CCTACCATATGCTGTCAGAATATCATAGTATTTCTGATGATGAGATATGCCAGGAAAAATAATTGGTGAGGATGAATTATTTACTAAATACTTCAAAAATGTAGTCTCTGTTACACAAAAATAAGGAGGGAATGAGGAATGACCCCACTGAGAAACAATTCTGCATGAGTCTCTCATGATTCTGTGCATGATATGATTAGAGCCTGTTCTGGACCCTCTATGCAAGAATGTTGTGCAGCAAATAGCCTTAGAAAATAGAGGTAGTAACTCCTTTCAGAGTGAAAGGTAGGTTTGCTAACAGCTTTGGAAGATGAAGAAAATGTCTCTCCCTGGAGCAAAGTGAAGACTGGCTTAATGTCCAGGATAATAGAATTGGATTCCTTTCCTGTAAAGGAACCTGATGGTTTGCCCATCTGTACAGCCCCTGTGGGACTTAGAGGCAAAGGAAATTGATGCAAATAGGTTAATGTTCATCCTACTAGCTATGCTATGACTAATAAAGTCTTTTGTCTCTGACCCAGGGATCTCGTGTCCTCTGCCAGCACCCATGAAACTGCCAATCTAACTTGCCAGGTTGTAAATAGGGTTAAGTTTCATACTTTCCCATTCCTTGATAGCTCTGATGCATGCCCAGATTCTTAGCATTTTGGATACAGACACTTAGAACTTATTTCTCCAGGTGTGGGCACACTTGATTCTCCTCACTTTCTTCAATCATGAGCTTCACTGTATTTATTATGCTTCTGCTTGACACTTCAACTTGAGTTGTGGTGGTGATTTTATGACTTTTGACACTGGATGTTGTTCTCTGTTGTAGCTCAGGGATGCTCCATATTTGTCAAAGTAAGACTCCCATTACAGGAACCACCTCACCTGCCTGTGCCTCTTGCAGGCCTGAGGGCTTCAGCCACACAGCAGCAATTTAGAGGAGGATTATGCTGAGAGAACACAATGGAAGCTCTAAGTCAGCTCTTTGATCCAAAAATAAATCAAATAATGTTTTTAGGATTCTGCCAGGGTTGGTCAAAATGATAATATCTCAAAGGGATGTAAAGTCCAGAAATATTTTTTCTAAATCTCACAATTAGAGTGTGCTCACTAAGAATTCATTGGATTAATGAATGAGCTGAAGCCAATTATTGGTCTTTGGACATAAAATAATTATAGTCTCTTAGCAATCTCCTAGTGCACAAATGGAGAAAAACAAAGGCAATCTAAAGAAAGACTGAACTTCAATCTAAAAGATAGCATATGTAAATTGACACATTATCAACAAACTCTAAGATAACTGGAAGGAAAAATAAAGATAAAACTAATCTGCAGCCTCATAGAGAACTAAAAGGTTATAATAACTCCTGTGCTACCATTGGTTTTTGCTTCCTTTAACATATTGGAAATTGTATCATTTTTCTTTAATATTAACTAACTATAACTAGAAATTTGACTTTTATACAACATGCCCTTTAAATGATCAAAAGTGATAATAAAGTAGTAGATTATATGTATGTGTTTCTGAATACATTTGTAATGAGAAGTTTTCATTAAGTTGTAGTATCAGATTGGCTGGTGAAAAAAAACTGTGTACAGGAATCAGCTTTTAGAAAAATGAATATAATAAGGAAGAGTTGTTCTTTTACTTAAAAATGGGCCACTGTAACATGTACACTTCCTAACAAAATGAACTGAATTAATGACACAATGACCTAATTATCTTATCTATGACTGAGCTGTCTTTTCCTATAAACCCTTTCTTCTTAAATTTTGGCTGTTTCTCTGTTTATGAACACTCCCTAGACAGAGGATGTGCTATTTCCAATCCCTGGGTAGAGACATATAGTGTTTCAGAGGATAAAGTCCCCTGGAGTAACCCATATTCAACCCAGAAAGGAGAACAGATGTAGTGGAGGCAGAAGGAAGAGGAAGCTGTGGTTAGCACATGCACCTTGTTTTATCCTTAAGTTATATGTTAAAATTTAGGTTAGAAAATGCTTGTGCAGCACAGATTCCCATGGCATGAAAGCTATGAGAGGCTGGTGGACAAAGCCTTTATTTCCAGGTGCCATTGCATTTGGGTAAAATGAATGAAATTAGAAACAGACCGTGTGTGTCTGTGTGAGTGTCGTGGTGTGGCAGAGTCTTCCCACTGTTACAGAACCAGATCAAAGGACTTTTTCAGATGTTCACTTTTTAAAGCACTTTTCTATAAAAACCACAGAAATGAAGAGGCACATCTTCAAAAAACACCTGAGCACAAAATACCAAACATCAGAAAATGAAACTAATCCAACAGTGGCTTCCAGTCAAGATGACAGAGTAGACATTTCCTAGCATTTCTCTCTCCCACAAATCAACCAATTTGCAACTATTAAAAAGCAACAACAGGAGTCCCAAGAGCTGTGCTGGAACAGGCAGGGGCCATGCACTGTGGGACCCCCAGCCCAGGCCAGTGCCTGCCGCCCAGAGAGTTCTGAGAGCCACCGTGCCCACACGCCCCAAGTCAACCATGCCAGAACAGGCAGCAGCCATGGAATCTCCAGCCGAGGTCAGTCCCTATCACCTAGAGAGGCCTGAGAGCTGCCGGGCCCACACACTCAGAGTCAGCTGCGCTGGAACACGTAGGTGCCACAGGACACCCAGCCCAGGCCAGCGCCCACTGCCCAGAGAAACCTGGGAGCCATCAGGCCCACATGCCCCAAGTCACCCACCCCAGAAGAGGTAGGCACCATGGGATTCCCCCAGAACGGCCTTGTCCCCACTGCCCAGAATTGGCAGTCCCTTCAGGATCCAGGCTGGACATCAGGGTGGAACGAGTGGACCGTGATCCCCCCTGACACAGAGACTAAACACCAAAGGAAAGATACCAGAAATATGAAAATTCAAGAAAATACATCACCACCAAAGGAAAATAGTAACTCTCAAGCTCTAGATCCTATAGAACAGGAAATCCTTGAAATGACTGGCAAGGAATTTATAGCAACAATTCTAATGAAACTAAATGAGATACAAGAAAACTCAGTTAGACAGCACAATGAAATGAGAAAAAATATACAGGACATGAAAGAAGAAACAAATAAACCAATGCCCTGAAAAAGAATGGAGCAGAGCTTGTTGAGCTGAAGGATTCATTCAACTAAATGAAAAAGGCAACAGAGATTCTAACCAGCAGACTAGAACAAGAAGAAGAGAGAATTTCTGACCTTGAAGACAGGCTGTTTGACTTAACACAGGCCAACCAGAAAAAAGAAAAAGGAATTTTTAAAAATTGAAGAAAATCTAAGAGAAAATAATATACAACCTCAAGCACTCAAATATCTGAATCATGGGTATTCCAGAAGGGGAGGAAAAAGGAAATGGCATTG
>NW_007745129.1:4791-7339 GCF_000696425.1 Galeopterus variegatus
ACATCTAGACAAAAATCAATAAAATGCTAGGAGTAAATCAACACCTTTCAATAATAACTCTTAATATAAAAGGATTAAACTGCCCACTCAAAAGACACAGACTAACTGACTGGATTAAAAAGATGGGCCCAACAATATGCTGCCTTCAAGAGACTCACCTCACCTGTAAAGACACACATAAAGAGTGAAAGGATGGAAAAAGATATGCCATGCAAAAAGAAATGAAGAATGAGCTGGAGTAGCTATTCTTATATCAGATAAAATAGACTTTAAACCAAAAACCATAAAAAGAGACAAAAAAGTCCACTACATAATGATAAAAGGATCTATCCATCAAAAAGACATAACAATCATAAATAAATATGCACCCAATGTTAGAGTAGCCAGATTTATAAAGCAAACACAATTAGATCTAAAGAATGAGATAGACACTAACACCATAATAGCAGGGGACCTGAACATTGCACTCTCAACATCGGACAAATCATCTAAGAAAAAAGTTAATAAAGAAACACAAGATCTAAACAATACTTTAGACTAATTGGACCTGGCAGATATCTACAGAACATTCCATCCAACAACCACAGAATATTCATTCTTCTTATCAGCTCATGGAACATTCTCCAGGATAAACCACATGTTTGGTCACAAATCAAGTCTTAACAAATTCAAAAAAATTGGAATTATTCCATGTATTTTTTCAATTCACTATGGAATAAAATTAGAAATCAATAACAAATGAAACTCTGGAAACTATACAAACACATGGAAATTAAACAATATTCTACTTAATGACATATGGGTCCAAGAAGAAATTAAACAGGAAAACAAAAAAATGTCTTGATATTAATAAAAATAATGACACAATGTACCAAAACATGTGGGATACTGCAAAAAGAGTACTAAGGGGGAAATTTATCACATTAAATGCTTACTTCAGAATAATGGAAAGGTGGCAAATAAAGAACCTAACACTTCACCTTAAAGAACTAGAAAAACAAGAACAATCCAAACCCAAAGTTAGGAGATAGAAAGAAATAATTAAGATCAGAGCAGAACAAAATGAAATAGAAACCCCCAAAAATCATACAAAAGATCAATGGAACAAAAAGTTGGTTTCTTGAAAAGATAAATAAGATTGACAAACCTTTAGCAAGGTTAACTAAGAAAAGGAGAGAGAAAACCCAAATAACAAAAAGTAGAAATGTAAAAAGTGATATTACAACTGATAGCTCAGAAATACAAGAAATCATTAGAGACTACAATAAACAACTATATGCCAACAAATTTGAAAATCTGGAATAATTCATAAATTTCTGGACACAGAAAAACTACCAAAACTGAGCCAAGTAGATATAGAAAATCTGAACAGACCAATAACAATAAAAGAGATTGAAGCTGTTATCAGAAGACTCCCAGTGAAGAAAAGCCCAGGACCAGATTGGTTCAATGCAGAGTTCTACCAAACCTTCAAAGAGGAACTGATACCAATTCTCTACAAACTGTTCCAAAAGATTGAAACAGAGGCCATTCTCCCAAACTCATTCTATGAGGCAAACATCACCCTGATGCCCAAACTAGACAAAGATACCTCAAAAATAGAAAACTACAGGCCAATATCCTTGATGAATATAGATGCAAAAATCCTCAACAAAAATACTAGCTAACAGAATACAGCAACACATACACAAAATCATACATCATGATCAAGTGGGATTCATCCCAGGGATGCAAAGTTGGTTCAACAAGTGCAAATCAATAAATGTGATACACCACATTAATAAAAGCAAACACAAAAACCATATGATCATATCTATAGATGCTGAAAAAGCATCTATTTTGACAAAATTCAAAATTTGTTCATGATAAAGACTCTCTACAAGTTAGGTATTGATGGAAAATAACTCAACACAATTAAAGCAATATAGGATAAACTCACTGCCAATATCATCCTGAATGGGGAAAGGCTGAAAGCTTTTTCCTTAAGAACAGGAACTAGACAAGGATGCCGACTCTCACCACTCCTATTCAACATGGTGTTGGAAGTACTAGCCAGAGCAATCAGAGAAGAGAAAGAAATAAAAGGCATCCAGATTGAAAAATATGAAGTCAAACTGTCCCTGTTTGCAGATGACATGACACTATATATTGAACAGCCTAAAGCCTCTACAAAAAAACTCTTAGAGTTGATAAGTGATTTCAGCAAAGTTGCAGGATACAAAATCAACACAGAAAAATCAGTAGCATTTCTACACTCCAGCAGTGAATATGCAGAAAGAAATCAAGAAAGCTAGTCCATTTACAATAGCCACCAAAAAAATAAAATACTTAGGAATAAAGTTAAGCAAGGATGTGAAAAACCTCTACAGTGAGAACTACAAACCACTGTTAAGAGAAACTAAAGAGGAAACAAGAAGATGGAAAGATATCCCATGTTCTTGGATCAGAAGAATTAACATTGTGAGAATGTCCATATTGCCCAAAGTGTTCTACAGATTCAATGCAATCTCCATCAAAATTCCAATGACATTTTTCTCAGAAATGGAAA
>NW_007745129.1:8339-13308 GCF_000696425.1 Galeopterus variegatus
TACCCAAAGTGATCTACAGATGCAATGCAATCCCCATCAAAATTCCAATGACATTTTTCTCAGAAATGGAAAAAAACTATCCAGATATTTATATGGAATAACAAAAGACCACACATATCCATAGCAATCCTGAGCAAAAAAAAAAATAAAGCTGGAGGCATAACAGTACCTGACTTTAAGCTATATTACAAAGCTATAATAATCAAAACAGCATGGCACTGGCATTAAAAACAGACACACGGATCAATGGAATGGAATAGAGAACAGAGAAATTAACCTATACACCTACAGCCACCTGCTCTTTGACCAAGGCACCAAGTCTACACACTGGGGAAGAGACTTCCTGTTCAGCAAATGGTGCTGGGAAAACTGGATATTCATATGTAGGAGAATGAAACCAGACCTGTACCTCTTACCATACACCAAAATCAACTCAAAATGGATTAAATAATTAAATATGCATCCTGAAACAATAAAACTCCTTAAAGAAAACATAGGGGAAAGCCTCCAGGAAGTAGGAGTGGGCACAGACTTCATGAATATGACCTCAAAAGCACAGGCAACTAAAGGAAAAATAAATAAATGGGATTATATCAAACTAAAAACCTTCTGCACAGCAAAAGAAACAATCAACAGAGTGAAAAGACAACCAACAGAGTGGGAGAAAATATTTGCAAAATATACATCTGACAAAGGATTAATATCCAGAATATACAAGGAACTCAAATAACTTTCCAGCAAAAAACCAAATAACTCAATTAAAAAATGGGCAAAGGAATTGAATAGGCATTTCTCAAAGGAAGATTTATTAATGGCCACCAGACACATGAAAAAATGCTCAACATCACTCAGCATTAGGGAAATGCAAATCAAAACCACTTTGAAATACCATCTCACTCCAGTTAGGATGGCTAATATCCAAAAGACTGGGAATGATAAATGTTGGTGAGGTTGTGGAGAAAAAGGAACTCTCATACACTGTTGGTGGGACTGCAAAATGGTGCAGCCTGTATGGAAAATGGCATGGAAGTTCCACTTGCAGTTACCAATTGATCTACCATATGACTCAGCTATTCCACTGCTGGGAATATACCCAGAGGAATGGAAATCATCATGCCAAAGGCATACCTGAACTCCAATATTTACTGCAGCACTATTTACAGTAGCCAAGAGTAGGAACCAGCCCAAATGCCCATCATCCGATGAATGGATAAGGAAACTGTGGTACATCTACACAATGCAAGACTACTCTGCTATAAAAAAGAATGAAATACTACCATTCACAACAACATGGATGGTCATAGAGAAAATTACATTAAGTGAAACAAGTCAGGCACAGAAAGAGAAATACCACATGTTCTCTTATTTGTGGGAGCTAAAAATAAATAATTAAATAAACACACAAACAAATAAAGGGTGGGAGGGAAGAAGACACAACAATCACAACAATTACTTGTACTTGTTAAGAGAAGTGAACAGAACAGATAAGATGTAGTGGGGGGAGGGGAGAGAGGAATTGGTAAAGGGTCATGAAAATCAACTACAATGTATATTTAGAAGTTAAAATTAAAAAAAAGAAACTAATCCAATAGGCAGCATGCCAGTGTCAAAGAATACAATAAAATACAATAGAATAGAATACAATGCAATGCAATGCAGCACAATGCAATACAATACAATACAATGTAAAACAACAACAACAACAACAAAAACAATCAGCATGCATCTCACAAATAAACCCCAAAGTCTAAATTTACAGATTTAACCTATAGTAGGTAAAGTAGATTTGGTATTACCATTCAGAAGTGCCAGACTGCTTTATTTCATCGACTTATCTAATGAAACTCAAGAACCAGTGGAATATGTAGGTAATAGATACCCTGGTGGTCAGCCAAGTAGGGAGACCTTCCCATGTGCCGTGCCCTTGGGCGTGAAGCCCAGCTCCCTCCAACACAGTCCACTCCGCCTTATTTCCTGTGGCCACCTCTGCTTGCTGGGATGGATAAGTTAGACAGGGAGGATGTGTGCTCAAGGCCAGAACAAAAATAAAGAAGACAGTGTTCCTTTTGTTGTCTGCTCTGGACTTTCATCAATATCTCTCTCTCTATATATGTGTGTGTGAGTGTGTGTGTGTGTGTGTGTGTACATACACATGTACACGCACATGCATATGTACGCACATACATACATATATATGTACTGTATGCCTATGCTTTATAGTTCTCAAATATTTTCACATACTTTTTTATATTTTTACAGATACCAGATTTGGAAAACAATTTAGATATTAGTCAGTTATGTATAATTTGTCTACTAACAAACGTCAAAACACTAGGAACATGTTACATAGCATGAAAATATTTTGCAAGAAGACTGAAACAATAACAGAAATAAAGGAAGATTAAAAATGTATCAGATAAACGAGACTGAGGATGTCAAAAGGATTGAGTAAAAAGCTTAATAGCCAAGAATACTAAGATTTTTAAACTTCTCTGTGCCTAATGGAAGGAAACCATAGCAAATATTGTTTTTTGTTTTCCAGACAGAAAAATGAGACACAGGATGATTAAGACATATTTCAAGGTTTCACGCCCAGAAGGTATCTGACTTTCAACTTGAGCCTGGGTCTCCAGGTTGTTAAGTTTGTGCTCTTCCCAGTAGACCCTGGTGAGACAGGGTTACTCAGGTTTAAACAACTACTTATTAGTTTAGGTGAGTCTACTCCACTAACAGGATCAACCAGAGGAGTTTTGATAAACTTGGCATGATCATTCCAGTAATTTAGAATATCTTCTAGCTCAAAGATGATCTTTACACAATTGAGTCTGTTGGACTAACAGATGTTGATTACAACAATGGCCAAAACATCGATTGGGTTGTCACAGCCACATCCTGACTCATGGTTGATTTATAAACAAAGCAAATACATCTACACAGAGGAAAATGTACACGTTATTTTAATGTCAAGAAATACTTGGCCTCTCTGGGCTTTGCAGATGACCAGGCAGCTACTGAAACATTCACTAGTGGAAGTCAGTAAACTACAGCCACCTGTCCAACAGAAGACTGTCTCTCAAGAGTGTCACTGACATGTGACAGAGAACGTGTAGAGAACAGCCCAATGTAGCGTGCAAGTCCATTGAGCTAAGACCAGGGTGACAGACAATGAGTGATAGGAACCAGATGGTGCAAACACACCAGGATGCTTGTTTAGGCATGGTCAGACATGCTTTGGTTTGAAAAACCGAAGCACAGAATCCTTAACTCACTTGCCCAAAGGCCAAAACTTCTAAGGATAAGTCCAAGCACAGCAAGACCAGCTTCGGGCTTGTTCTCTTTTGCTCCAATCACTACACAAACCACACACTCCCTCCTTAGCTGGTGACAGGTTTCCATCGGAGTGACTTATCACTGACGACAATGTTCTCCTGCAGTCAAAGCACTTCCCTAAGCTTATAAGAGGCAACCAACCTCCCCATTAGCAGCCCTGACTTAACTGTCTGTCCATGTCTCTCTACATCGTTCAATTAACTCCGGCTGAATTCCCCCCAGAGGAACCGACTTAAACCGATGCGTGGCAGAGCCACTCTTTCCCTTAAAATACATTTTTATTCCCAGCTCACTAGCAGCTGATTCTTACTTGGTTTGTTATTTTGTTCAATGTGGATTGGAAGGAGTCCTTGCATGCATGAAACCAATTTCCCCTGGACTTTGTAAAAACCATCTTCTTTAAGTGGCAACAACCACGAAAAATTGCAGCAGCTGTCGTCATTCTCTCTGGAATGGAGTGAATGCAGTTTTGTTTTAAATTCCTTTTTTCATCTTTTAACAATTCCATCATTTTTATCATCTGTAGAAATATTCTGGCCCTTATCCATTGTGTGTTTTTTCCATTGATGTTATTTATAACACTGAAAGTCAAATTCTATTCCCCCTTTCCCTTAAAAATAATTAAAATTTATTTTTGCAGTGTATAAAAATTAAAAATGTTTATTTTAATGTATTAGGAGTGTATTTCATTATGTTGATATATTTTAATGTACTAATAGTTTCTATAATAATCTAGCATTGATTTTATAAAGAAAATAAACCTTATTGTTAAAATATTTGTAATAGTTTACCTAGTAATTCTTATTTTCTCTGTCTCTCTCAATTTCTCTTTTTCTCGGTGTCTCTTTCTACCTCTCTCTCTCTGCCCCAGCCTCTTTCTGTTTCTGTTTCAATATTTCTCTTTCTGTCTTTCAATTTCTCTCCTGACCAGTCATGAAGGTATAGTTTTGGGGATTGTTCTGGAAGCTTTAGCCCCAAGCCTCAGTTTAAAGCTATTTCAGTGATTCTGAAAATTCAACAATATGATTTTAATAAATTTATTTATCTAGTGAAATCAGTGGGAATCAGCTTCTGTTGTTCAGAAATAAAGACTCTAACCAGTAATTTTCTTTCTAGGGAAGTGGTTCCCAAACTTTCTCTATTTATGGTGCCGTTAGTGTCTCAGCATTTTTTACTTTCACAACATACCCAAGCCAAAGAAATACCTAGCAGTATACATTTATTAAATACTTATTTCTACTAATATTTCCATATTTAGTTTAAACTAAAATACTAATATTGTCGGTTAAACCTACTGAGCAGTTAGGTTTAAACATCATAATAAGTATTTATTTTCTAACAACTTAGTAGTTATTTAAAAAAATAATACGAATATGTTGAAAAAATATATTTATTTCACTCTTTAAAAAATCACAATTACTTACCAAGGAAATGTGTACACTGTTGGGCCCTGCACACCTTGTCAGATCTTGGATCAGGCTGAGTACAACACCTTCATTTCCCGCTCACGTTGATGCTGTGGAGGGCTTGCTTTCCATCACAGCAATAGCCAAAAATCCAGCTTCACCAAGATATGACGTCATCTAGTGAAACATAACACGACCTAATGTTGGGGCTGTGAATTGCCTTGAGCTGGCGG
>NW_007745129.1:14400-15250 GCF_000696425.1 Galeopterus variegatus
GAAGTGCTAGGGAGAAGGAGAGGCCAGGCGGGAGTGGAGTGTGGGTGCCATTTGGGTGGCAATTGCAGCAGATGGCCAGGCGTGTCCTCACCAACATGACGACATTTGAGCAGAGACCTGAGGGGCCTAAATGAGCAGAACAAGTGTGGACTATGGTGAAGAGGTTCACAGTGGCTCTGAAGTGGGGATGATGTTTACCTCCCAGGGGCTTCTGGCAGTGTCTGGAGACATCTTGGTTGTCACAGCCCAGGGGACAGGGGACTGCTAATATCTAGTGGGTAGACCTTAGGGATGTTGCTTAACATCCTACAATGCACAGGGCACCCCCCACACAGCAAAGAATTATCTGGCCTGAAATGTCAATAGTGCCCCGGCTGAGGAATTCGNATCGAGTGCTGCTCTGTGTGAATGCTGTACTAGTCACCCAGGCTGTAAGCACACACAGTTCTTGCAATCAGGGACATTAGAGGCCTCCGAGAAGACAGGCATCTACAGAATCTATGATACAGTAAATTTTTCTTATGGAAGTATGAAGGTATTTTTATGGATGTAGGAAAAATATATTAGAAGCACACATAAAGGAGAAACAAACTCTACGTCGGAATCAGAAAGGGATTTATGAAGAAGTTAACACCGAGGTGACACATGAAGGATGAAGATATTTACCTGTTGGAAAGATGGAATGGGGCATTGCAGATGGAGAGAAAAGATGTGCAAAAGCCAGAGGTCACGGGAAACTGGTCTGACTGTGCTCTGGATGGTGGCACGAGGCAGAGGAGAGAGAGGCAGAAGCTGAGGCCGAGTGGCCAGACGGGTCCCCAGCAGGACTGCTGATGGCAGTGCTGTGAAC
>NW_007745130.1:0-988 GCF_000696425.1 Galeopterus variegatus
CGCACTGCTACAGTGCGCCGCTTGGGAGTGCAGTGGTGCTCCCGCCGAGGGTTCGGATCCCACATACAGACCGGTTCCCACTCACTGGCTGAGCGAGGTGTGGGTGCAGCACCGAGGGTTGCGATCCCATTGCCGGTCCCAGTCCGGTACGGGCGTGACACTGAGGGTTGCGATCCATTGCCGGACACGAAAAAAAAGACAAAAATAATAATAATAATAATAATAATAACAGCAGCCGGAAACTATTGACTTCTCCTGAAAATAATGTCTTCATGCAATTACCGTGAGCTAATACTGTAATAAAGAATGGTTTTTGTATCGGTTCTTAAAATAATAACAGTAATAATTGTGACAGCAACAATGCACGTGTATTTGATTATGCGTACTTATGTATGTATCTTATGCATGTGTATGTATCCTATGCACATGTATGTACGCACGTGCACACTTACATACAAGTGGAATGATTGACAGCTGTGCTACAGGGACAGGAGGGAGGAACTGGGGTTATCTTGTTACTATAAGGCACTCGCACCGCCTGTGAAGCGGTGTGCTGGTATCTGAAAGAGACACAGGGAGGCCTACAAGGAGAGAGACCTGGAGCAGACCTTCCCACACAGCCCTCCGAAGGAGCCAGCCCTGCCAACACCCTAATTCCAGACTTCCAGTCTCTAGCACTGTGAGAGAATACACTTCTGTTGTTTAAGCTGCCCAGGACTTGGTTACGGCAGCCCTAGCAAAGTTATGCACATATTTACATATATATTAAACTCTTAGTTTTGAAATAATTTTAGGTTTACAGAAGAGTTGCAAAACTATTTCCAAAAAAGTTCATGCAGCTTTTCCTATGTTAACATCTGAAGTAGCCATGGCACATTTGTTAAAAGTGAGAACTTAGCATTGGTACAATACTATTAACTAAACTACAGACTTTACAATAATTTCACCAGTTTTTCCCCATAATGTGGGATTCTAGATATATATATAT
>NW_007745130.1:1691-15249 GCF_000696425.1 Galeopterus variegatus
CCCTCGGCGGGAGCACCGCCGCGCTCCCAAGTGGTGCACTCTCCAGTGCGCCACCGGGCCGGCCCATTTTTTGTCCTTTTTGAGATCGGCCACACCGCGCTCAGCCAGTGAGCGCTGTGAGCGCACCGATCATCCCTATATAGGATCCGAACCCGCGGCAGGAGCGCTGCTGTGCTCCCAGTGCTGCACTCTCCCGAGTGCGCCACGGGCTCGGCCCCTAGATATATTTTGAAGATGCAGCCAAAAGGATGTCCTGAGAAAGGAAAGGAGTCAAGTCTGACTCTAAGCTTTTCAGTCTTGGCCATGGAAGTGTTACCAGGCCCAAGTCTGGCTGCCTGCCTCTAACAAAAACCCTGGCTCAGCCCCCTGAAATCTGTTACCCGGCTCAGGCTTGTTAGACTCTTGTGACCGAACCCAAGTCCAGCTGCCTGCCCCAAACAAAAAACAAGCAAAAGTCATATATTGGTGACGATGGAAGTCAGCTTTTATTCAGGAATTGCAGTGACCTGAGGAGGGATGTTGGGCTGACCCATCTCTCCAGCAAACATGAAAGACAATGGCCAGACTAAAGCCAGCTCCAAGACTCAGATTTACTGAGAGGTTTTTAAAGAGGGGGCTGAGGGAATGGAACATGTGGCAAGCAGGAGGGAGGGGGACGTGAGCTGTGGGGGCTCCGTGCAAGGAGCCGGGTGCAAGGAGCCAGGCTCTGTCTGGTTTCTGCTCCCGTCCTTGCTGTTATCTCAGGGTCCTGCAGGAGGGGTGGAGTCTGCACAGCTTCACTGATGTCTTCCTTGGGTTCCTGAGGTCTGGACAGTATGTGTCTCATAGCGAGTCTGCAGCTCCAGGCTGACTGGAAAACAACTTTACATTAATGCAAATAACGTCATCTTGCCCTGGTTCTGCATCTGAACCTTGGTAACAAGGTTCAAAATATCAAATAACCATGGGAAAAAAGGGAACTCAGAGAAATGCATGCCAAGAAAAATACTGTGTCCTTTTAAATTTTCCTACAGCCCACGTGATTTTAGGTCCCTACACGGCTTCAGTCCTGCTCATTCCAACAGAAGGGTGGAGGTGCCATCAACTGAAACGGGAGCAGGCTGGTAGGTGGGGAACAGCATTTAGTTTTGACCTTGACGTTTAGATGCTGTCCACATGGACATGTTGAGGAAGCAGCTGCCAGTGAGAGTCTGAAGTCTGGGAAGGAGGTCTAGGATGAAATAAAAATGCAACTAAGCCTAAGTCACCACCTTCCCTCTCACCCAGGCTTTGAGAAAAGGGAGTTTTAGGGAAATTTTTACTCTATCCCGAGCCTGTACGGAAAAGAAGTCAAGGATCCCTGAAACTTCTCACAGGCCTTTCCCAACAGGTGTAGCACTTGGCAGAGCTCGGCAAAACCCAGCCCGCACTGGCCTGCCCACGCACCGCTCCAGGCACACACACAGCTGCCCGCTCTGCAGGACCCCATGCTGCCCTCCCTCCCCTGCTGTCCTCTGCCCGCCGGCACCAGGACCCCCCTCCATCTGCTCCCCCGGTCTCCCCAGCCTGGCAGAGCCACGCTGAGGCTTGTCCTGCAGCCCCGCTGCATGCTGCGACCTGGCCTTACCTCCACACTGTCTCCCAGCTGCCCACGCACCTGTTCTGTGCAGTGACCTTTTCCCGGTCACCTCCGGGTCCTGCGACAAGCCCAATACCTGCCCTGCCCCTTGCCGACAGTCAGTTAATATTTGTGGAAATGAACACACATGCATTTCTGGAAGCCACTAACCAGCCACGAGCAGAGCCAGGCAGAGAAGCCTGGACACCCTCAGAGGCCCCGGCTGGCAGAGTAAGGACTAAGATTCATCAGGAAGTGTGACAGGTGTGCCGTGTGAACTAGGAAGCTCCATCAGTCCCCTCAGTGCAATTAGCCACCGCTCCACTCTCTCAGGGAGGCTCTGCCTTCGCCGCAGATGCTGTCCAGCCCTGCACCTCTCCACAAGGAATGGCAGCCCGGTGACCCTGCACTTAGGCAGGAATAGCCGATCCTCTGGAATGAGACCGTCTTTATCTTGTGGAGTGCCAACTGTCATTTCTGAAACCCAGGGACCTTCAGATCTGGAAAAAGTGCAGTCCCTTAGAAGTCCTGGGAGTCTCTTGTGACCAGGTGAAATGGAGTGGGGACATTGTGCCCTCACTGAAGCTGCTCTGCATAGTGTGACTTGTTTTATTCCTGGTGGCAGTAGCAGCCATCTCAGTTCTGCAAGGTCCCTGGGGGCAGGGCCTCTAAGATTGGGTGAGGCTGCTCTAGACAGGTCATTCTGGGGTTCCTCTCCCAACACACACACACACACACACACACGCACACACACACACACACACTCTGTAAGCTGCATTGCAGCAGATGTGGCCACTTCCATCACATGGCGGGCGGCCGTGGCTCTGCAGCACAGCAGTCCCCAGGGAGCTGGGAGGCCCTACGGTTTGCAGCGAGGTGTGGAGAATGGAGCTCTCGCTTACAGCGTTAATGACAGCAGCCCGCGCTCCCCAAGCAGCATGCGCGAGCTCGATCGCTCTTTAATTATCTGGAATTAAAGTGCCGTCCTCACCCTCTTTATGTGATGGTGGAGGAAATCGGGCCATCCATTAATTACCTGATCCATATGTAAAGTGTCACACATAATTCTCCCAGAGCCAAAGGGTTCTTGCTCCAAGACCTGAATCATTTCTTAATAACAACGTGGAGTGAAGGGAAAGAGGACCCGGCCTCAGGAACAGGACCCCAGAGCCTCGATCCTGCCAAGGCCAGGGTGACAGCCAAGCTGAGGGCTTCACCCGGGATTCCTGTGCGCCAGCCCTGGGGGACTGGGGTTCCCCTGCAGCAGAAAAGGAACCAAGAGTCGAGAGAGAGAATAAAGAGTTTGACAAAGGGCCATTCCCCTTCTATCAAAGTCTGTTAAATAGAGAAGTGACTATCAAAAGCAGAACACAAAATAGGTTTAAGCTGCCGCATAAAGAATCTGGGCTAGATGAGGGTTTCCAGTGGGAGGGGGGCACTGCGGACACGCTCAGCTGTCCTCGGAAGCAGGATGTTTCATGGCCGGGCTGGGGAGAAACTCCCTTTTGGAGAGAATTTCTGTTCTGGAGACCAGACAATTGCCAAGAGAGCAACAGAAAGACCACGGAATATTGAGGTCACAGCCTCACCAGGGGCTTTAGAACATGTTCTGGGACAGTGGAGGGGGGAGTAGAGAAGGAGAGAGACAGAGACACAGAGACAGAGAGAATCAGGTGCTTATTTGGGGCTGCTCCATCAGTTTTGCCAACTGAAAACACCTTGGCCATTGACCTCAGGTCTGCAGCGACCCAGCCACTCCCAGGGTGGCCTCGTGCAGTTCTTGGTGGCTCAGATCCTGGGCTGTAGAAAGGGTATTAGTGAGGCAGAAAAGAGCAAAGTCACACCTGCGCCGTGGTTACGGCCCCTGCTTTCCTGCAGCCAGGCTTCTGGGCCGGCTGGCCGAGGGGGCGGCTTTTGAGCCCATTCTGGAGGTGATGTCACGGGTGAGGGAGCAGTGACAGGGTGGGGCGAGAAGACTCCTCTGCAGCCTGAGAGCCCACCCCCATGCACAGCTCATCCCGTTCTCATAGTCACCCACAGTGGGTCCTGTCCTTACCCCCATTTTACAGGAGAGAGGACTGAGGCCCAGGGCCACACCTTGAGCTGTGGTGGAGCTGGTCCAGGCGCTGTCCCTCCAGCTGAGCTGTCACCCACCAGAAAGTGCTGGGCGTCCCTCGTGCGTGGGGGAGGCAGCCTGCCCCGTGCTTCTCACGCCCCGTTTGCCTGTCTTGGTCTCCTGGAGCTTTGGCCCAGGAGTGTCCCTCAGCTGGTGTCCCAGCTGATGGGGCTTTTGTGTCCACACACTCCCCTCCTGACTCCTGCCCCAGCCCCTGGTGAGGGGGGGAGAAAGAGAAACAGCCACCTCTTCCTGTCCCCAACACCAGAGATCAGCCAACAAGCAAGGACTTTCATCCCCCTCTAGTTTGGCTCTGGACTATTCCTCCTCCTCCTCTAGTTTCCCTGATCTCCGTGTGGGAGTCGGCCTGTGGCCTGAGCAGCCAGCGTGAAATGAGGAAAGCCTTTCTAGAGGTAACAGAAATGGCTGGACGGCTGGCACCACAGGGCAGGAAACGCCAGGCCCTGTCTGCTCCACCTGCCCGCCCACCTGGGCACCCCCAGCTCTGAAGCTGCACACAGCCCCCCAGCCGCCTAGGGACCAGGCTTCCATCACAGGCACATTCCAAGGAGGACTGCAGTTGTGTCACCTTGAATGGCGCATGAAGAACCACCTAACTGCTCCTGTCTTAGTGGGACCTGAAACTTAGATGATTTGGGAGAGGAGGCTGTTTAAGAAAAAGAATACAAAATTACAAATGGAAAGAAAGAGCAGGACCCAAGAAAGTGAGGCGCCTGGGCTTCAGCTTTATTAGCAGGGATGCTCGGGCTTCAGGAAGCCATGGCCCCCTGGCACAGGCCTGGCATGCAGGGGGCACCCACCCTGGACTGATGCTGCTCTTGGCTTTAGGGGACAGCGAGGTGGCCCGGCCAGCCACTTCCTGCAGTCCCTGCTGTCCCTTTGTGTGCAGCAGCTCAGAGCACTGGCACCTCCAGGATCTGACACCTGCAGGAGGGACACAGTCCTCCTTGAGGACAGGCAAAAGGAAACCAGTAGCCTCTGTTTCCCAGCCCCGGTCCCCACTGCCCCCAGACACCACATGCCCCTGCCCCATCCGCTGGGCTTATCTGAGCAGGATGCCCATTTGCCACCTCCCGATCCCCCAGGCTTCGACACGTGCCCGTCTCTCCTTCCCTGGCTGCCTTCCTAAGCCCCCACGTCCTTCGGCCCAGCCCTCCCTGGCACAAGGCTGGTCACCTCCCTCCCAGCCACCCTCCTGCTCTTGAGCCCGGGCCGCATCTTGTTTATCTCCTGCCACCTCCGAGGACTGCTGGGCTGGCTCGTCCCTCCTTCCTCCTACATCTCAGAAATCTGCCAGCCTCTCCCTCCTCCTCCCCCTGCTTTCCCCTCCATTACATCTTCCTCACATCTCCCGGAATAGAAAACAATTCTCTTGTGCCACCTAAGTCCCCCTCCTACCAGTTTAAGGCCATTATATTAAATAATGATAATCACAAGCATCTCTTTGTTCATCTTCAACAGCCGCCTGTTCGCTTTATAGCTCTCAAGCCCAAGGTCACAGGCCCCTCCACTCGGCTTAGATAAATCTCTCCCAGCGCTGAATCGTGACAAATCCCCGCGCCGGTCGGCCCTTTGTTGTGTGTGCTTTGTGTGACGATGCGCTCCGTGCCAGCCTCTCCACCTTTGCATACTAAATCGTGGCCACGGCTTCCCGGGGAAGGGAAGGGTGGCACCTCCCCCCTGCCTGGCTGTGGCAGGAGACGCCCCCATCGTCCCCTCCCCGCCCCTCCCCCTATCGCTCAGCCAACCCAGGCGTCTCCCACGGAGGCGGCAGCATTGTCCTTTGTTCCCAGCTGCCTGCTCGAGCCATGATCACCTGCCTGGAGAAGAACTCCCGAATCATTTATTCTTAATAACTTGATTAAATCAAAAGGTGCCATCATGCCCTTCCCCCCAAGCAGGGACAAGCGGGTAAATGCGGCTGGTGGAAGGCTCCAGAAAGGGGGCTGAACTAGGGGAGACCAAGAAGCGGGGGCTCACCTCCCCTCTGCCTCTGGACCCTGCCGCTCCCTGCAGGGCTGAGCCTTGAGCAGGACGCAAGTCAGAGCCCCTGTCAGCCCTCGGGGACCTTGTTTCTACCCCGTTGCCTCATTCCCCACTCCTTCTGCAGCATGTTAAATAGTGTCCCCCCAAAATTCATGTCCACTTGGACCCTGTGAATGTGAGCTTATTTGGAATACGGGTCTTTGCAGGTGCAATTAAGGTAAAGATGGAGATGATTGGATTAGGCTGGCACTATATCCATTGAGAGTGTCCTCATAAGACACAGAAAAGAGGACGCAGAGAAGCGCAGAGGGAAATCCCCATGAAGACGGAGGCAGACATTGAGGTGATGCATCCACAAGCTCAGGGACACCACGGATTGCCAGAAGCCACCAGAGCCAGGACAGTGGCACAGGACAGACTTCCCTTGCAGCCTCCACCTGCCTCCACCTTAATTTCTTACTCCAGGCTTTCAGAACTGTGAGAGAAAAGATTCCTGTTGTATTAAGCCCCCCAAAGAGTGGTACCTTGTTCTGCAACCCTGGGAAAGTAACGCACCCTCCTCCGTTCCTCCAGGGACCTGGCGGATCTGTCCACTGACAAAATCAAGAGGGGCACCAACCGGGCAGCGGGTGTGTAGGTTCCTGGGTATGGAAGGTCCAGGCCTTGCCCCACCCCCAGCCCAGATTCCAGGGCAGAGAGAGGACAGAAGCTTCCAGCGTGGCTGTAGCTTTCTCTCCCCTCTGCGCCCCAGTGGGAGGGTGGCCAGGCAGCCGCCTCTCCCGGGGTGCCCACCACGGTGGGCTCTTTCACTCCTGGTGGACAGAAAAGAGAGCTGGCTGCCCTGGGATGTGCCCTCAGATGGCAGGAAAGGACTTTTATTCTCTTTTATTTGTATGAACCTTTGACCTGCTGAAGCCAGAGAAGGAGTCATTGGTCACACCTGTCGCTGCCTTAAATGCCCACTCCACCAGCCAGCAGGCACATGTCTGCGTGGGCCGGCAGGAGCGTCTCGGACCCCATACCTTCCCAGCCTCTGGCAGGGCCTCTGAGAACCTGACAGGTGCTAACTGCTGTCAGCTGGGCTGAGGGTCTGGCTGCCCTGACGGGGACAAGGCCTTTCCGGAGGGGGTGGAATATCGGGGATCATTAGAAGCCACTTGCTTTGAGCTACAAGGAGGGTGTTGGTTTGGGTCCTTGGGCAAGCAGGTGTCTGGATGGAATTGGACGTGCAAGAGACTTGTTGGGGGGATGAAGGGGAGAAAGCAGGAGGAGGTGGGAGTGGCTTCAGACCACCCTGAGATGGGGTAAGAAGAGCCTTAGAGGAGCCTCAATGCAGCTCAGAGATAGTCTCAGCCAGGCCCGTGGAGCCCAGAGCAGAGGCAATCTCCGTGAGGGGACCCGCCTGGGGCAAGCATGGCCTGGCTTTGGTGCCCCCACCCCATGCTCAGGCATCGGCTGGGAGCAGCTCAGCTCAGGGAGGGCATGTCCTCAGCATCCTCTCCTGGCTGCAGGGACCCCCAGGGATGGAGGCCACGTGGAGCATCCCCACGCCACGACAAGGAGCCAGGGAGAGCGCACAGGCTGTGTGGTGGCAACGGCACCCCCTGCTCTCCATGCTCCAGGTGCCCTCTCCGCCAAGGTCCCTCCTTCCTTCCCATGGGGTGGGGACACCACCTCCAGCTGCTCTGCACAGACCTCTGTGGGGACTGCTTCCCCAAGCCACCACCCAGCACGGTTCTGCCAGCAGGGCCCGTTCTCCGCTCCGGCTCTGGGGGTCATTCATGTATTTAGCCCGTGTCATGTCACGTGTTCCTGAGGCTGGTGAGGAGGGACGCACAGCAGAGCAGATTCGTACCTGCCTCTGGGGGGCTCGGCTCCAGGTAGGTCAGGGGTTCGAGCTCTGAAGCCCCCCGGGGCTGCAGGATCAGAGGTGGCCATGGGAGATGAAACAGTGGGGAGAGAATGGTCCCGGAACTGCTGCTCCCGTGCTGGTGTGCAGCTCTCTCTCGGCAGGGTTGGCAAGTCTGGGCAGGGGGTAAGTGGGAAGTCCATGTTCGCAGCCCACCATTACAGGGCAGCCATCAGAGGACCACCAAGGACAATGTCTGCAAGGGCCCCCTGCGTCCCCATGGGGGCGAGTGGTGGGGCTCAGAGTCATGCTGATGTTGAGTAGGGCCCGTCCTCTGGTTGCTTTGCTGGGACTGCCTGACGGCACTTGCTCCTGTTCACTTCCAGGTGACTTGGAGCTCAGGGGATCTGCAGAAATGATTCTGTGGTCTTAAGTTGGGTCCCCGTCAGGCGCTGGATGTTGGGAGAGAGAGCACCTTGAAGGAGGAAGGTGGGTACGCACACGTGAATGCACACATCATATGAGTACGCACATGTACGTGAACGCACACGTGCGAGTACGCACATGCACGTCAACGCACACGTGCGAGTACGCACATGCACGTCAACGCACACGTGCGAGAACGCACATGCACGTGAACGCACACATACGAGTACGCACATGTACGTGAATGCAGGTGACAGAAAAGTAATCGAAGGGGCTAAACCACACCCCGCGCTCAGAACCTCCTGGGCTGACATGGCCAAGTGAATCCACCCAAGGGGAGGCTCCCTAAAACTGGGACAGGTGACTCATGCCCTGGGGCCCAAACACCACCACCTCCTGGACACATTTCCCAGAGGGCCGAGTCAGGGGACTGTCTGAAAACAAGACCCTAAGTCTTGGTGGGAAGACGGTGCCTTCCTCAAATATTCCAGGGCTCCCTTCCTTCTGTCTCCTCCTGCGGGATCAACAAGTTAGTCCTCCAATCCTACCACTCGTGGGACTTTCTGCTCCACTGACCATCAGCTCCACACCATGTCAGTCATGTGTGGCCATAGACATGCCTTGGACCTCGACACTGCTGGGAACCTCCCACCATGAGGGGGCTTAACTGTCCCATCCACTCATGCCACCACTTGCACCTTCTGACTCCTCTCTCCATCCTCGTGGTGACACCTGTCCTGTGACAGTGCCTCGTCACTGAACCCATCCCTCCTTTGTTGCTGCATCTGATTCCTAGCAGGCCTGGGCCTTACAGGCAGGGGCCGGCGGTCCCCCCACCCACACACGACATCGCTCCCGGTCCTTCCCCCACGCACACCACGCTGTCCTTTTACAGCGTCCCCACCGCTCATGTTCCCTTCTGCTTGCGAGCCACAAACACGAAGACAAGGTCCACTCCCAACCCGTGCTTTCCTGGCCCCAGCTGGCTTCCCATTGTCACTGCTGTATCTTCACTCTGGGCAGGTGGACTTGGCTGTAGCCTTGCGAGGCATGACGGCCTCCACAGCGAGCTCCCGTGACCTCCTCCTGCCTCCCTTTCCCAGCCCGGAGCATCGGAACGTGGGCTCCGAGGCCGGCCCGGTGGCCTCCTGGGCTCCCTCTTCTCTCAGCCCCCGACGAGCCCCCTCCCACGGGACTGACTCCTCACATTCCCGGGTGTTTCTGCCTCTGCTCTCGACTCTCCCACCTCCCCAAATGATCATCCTGTGCCTCCTCCGTCTCCCTGTCCACCTCCAAACACGTGTGCACTGTTTCCTCCCGTTGTCTCTCCCAGTCCTGGCCATTCTGCATCTGCTCTGGGTCACCCTAAAGGCCCACTGACTCCTACAGCCACCGCGAGTGCACCCTCAGGTCTCCACACCCCAGATCCAGAGTCCTGTCTTGGCCACCAGCCTCCTTGGCCCCTGTCCCTTGCACCTCACTGACCACCCTGCTGCTCAAGCTCTTCCCTTCCTCTGTGTGTAACTCTTCGGGGCCCCCATTGCCTGCTTTCCTGCCACCTTGTTTGGTGGCCCCCAGCCCAGTTCCAACCCTCTAGTGTGGACTCGCTCTGAGACCCCGCCCCAGGCCAGGGGCAGCAGTTGGGGGGGGACTGCTCTTTACGACTCAAGGAGGGTCCACCCTCTGTCTCCCTGTACCCAAGCTCCTGTTGGACACTTGCATCTGGGTTTTTCATCGGCTCAGTGTTGGACCCATGCTGGCTGCTGTGACACCTGTCACAGGACAGGGACACCGAGATGGAAATGGTGTAGAGAGCCCCTGCCTTTCCACAGCAGAGAGGCCCAGTGGAGAGTCTACGCATCGGCCACCACCCGCAGTGAGCTCGCCTTCCGCACCAGACCAGCCACCTCCTCTGGCTGCTGGGCGGTCATCGCTACTGCTCATGTGCTTGTCCTGTGGGCTCAGCCCTGGAGTTGTTACTGACCCCTCCCCTGTCCTCCCCAATGCAGAGTCAGCCGGGCCTGGGCACCAGGTCCCAGCGCTGCTTTACCACCTCGCTGTGCGTGCCTCGCTCTCACGCCTTCTGCTGCCTCTCTGGTCCCTGTCTTCCTCCCTCAGACCTAGACCTCTGGCTGCTTTCTCCCCCATCTCTGTTCCTCCCAGGCCACCCTCCACACCCATGCAAGCCCGATGGGGGACAGGAGGCATAGATGTATGTGCGTATGCATATATGGTACATATGATTAATAATAAGTATGACTAATAATTAATCTCTAAATATGTCCTTTGGAACACTGAATTGCATGGTCACCTTGGTCATGTATAGCCCTGGGACTCAGCCCCGGCCCAGCCCAGCTGTGCGCCCATGGACAAGTCATGTCCCTTCTCTGGGTTTCACTTTCCCCTAAGACAATAAAGGAGTTGAGACTGGGGGCTCTTGGCGGCTCCTTCCAGCTTGAATTCTCTACTGCCACGCCTTCATTGTCTGCATTTTCCTGGCCTCACATAGTGGCAGCTCTTACCTGCTTCTGAGGAGGGATCCAGGGACAGGAAGAAAGTGGAAGGAGAGGCCCCCACATGAGAGGGAGGGGACCCATCCATAGGCTGCCCACCCCTGCCAGCCTTCAGGGAGAGGGTGCGGGACAGGCCAGTGGTCTCGGGAGGCTCGGAGGAGAAGCCCCTCACCCACCCCACGTCCCCGTGGCTGCTGCCAGCTCTCGGCTCGGGAGCAGAGGGGCTTTGGCTGCTCTCTCGTGCCTGCCGGGCCTCCCACCTCTAGGCACGCAGACAAGATTTATGCCACAATCGGGGGACGGGTGCCCCAGAGGCTCGGGGATCTCCAAGCAATAACTCCTAATTCAGAGATTCATCCAGGGGAGCAAAGACAAGGGCATGCCCCTCCGAGACCTGCTGACAAACAGCAGAGACAGTCTACAGACTCGTTGCCCACCAAAACATCCGCTGGGCACACCCCTAATTATAACTTGGGCTACTGCAAACGGAAATGGACTAAAGCCATTAAATCTATTTTTCCCCCCATGGTGGGAGGGAGTATAGATTTCTTAAAGATAGAGATTTTAAATTAAGCTTTAAAACTGTGACTGAGCAAGATTTAATACTGACAACTAGCCTGGACAAACAGAATCACACTGGTGGGGTAATTTATAAACGCTCCATGCGACCGTGAGGCAGGTGGCATGTGGCACTGCAAATTGGCACGATCAGAAGGGCTTCTCCCTTACCCAGCCTGCAGCCTGGTGGGGCGGGAGCCACCTTGGGCTTCCCATCCCTGTGGCCTAACCTGGCAGAGCAGGTGTGGGGCTGTCTCATGCCATGGGGCCTGCCTGGCAGGTGGCTACCGGCTGCCTCCAACCCTGGGCCTGGGAGCTGGGGGGACGGACGTAGCTGTCTCACGGCTTGGGAAGGGGGAGTCTGGTCTCTCCCTTCCAGGAAAAGTTGTGGTAAACAGGGCTCAGAATTTCTGGAGGGTCTCAATTCTGCTCTGCCCCTTGGGAGATGATGGGGCTTGGCAATTACCCATCTGCTCTGAACCTCAGTTTCCTTGTCTGTGAGATGGGGAGAGACCTGCCCAGCGCTGGGGTGGGGTGGGATGCCACGTGGAAGTGCCCGTCTCAGCGTCTATCTCGGAGCATCCAGGGATGCTCTCTGCCTGTCACCTGGTCCCACCCAGACTGAGAGTGCCTGCTGTGCCCTCAGTACCCCGTGAGCCTGGCACTCAGACAGTGCCCACACGTGGCTGATAAACAACCGACGTTCATACCTACAGCCGCCCACATTTCTCCCAGACCGCAGCAGCCTCCTCTACCTGGAATAGACGTGTTCATCAATGGCAATGCAGCATTGACTTTTTAAAATACCACATCAGCAAGACTTTTAAAGAAAAGAACTTTGGCAGCCTCACATGGGCCAGGGTCCGAGTGACAACCATTTTTGCTTCAGGAAATCTGGAGACTGTGAACCACATCAGCTGGTCTTTCCCAACTGGAACTCCAATTGCCTCTTTACTCATGTCATGTGCATTTGAAGATCTTTTCCCATCTATGTGTGCCACTTTCCTTGGGAGCCCAGCCGCGATGATTTCTGTGGGTGGCAGTGGAAGGAGGTGATCTACACCCACCGGGATGTACTCACAGCAAATGTCCACAAAGAGTTGATCGAGAAGGGTGGACGATAGACACCTGCCCTGTCCCTGCCTCCATTGCCTTATTCCAGGTAGGTGGCCCAGGTAGGGAGCAGAGGGCAAGGCTGGGGGTGGGGGAGACTGTTACTTCCCTAGCAAGGGGCTGCTGGAGGATCAGCAGTGTGGGCACTGGGCAGGGGCAGGATTGCTCCGCACTAAAGTAGGGGTGCCCCCCTCGCCCTGCCCCCCATCTGCTGGGAGCTCTCTGATACAACCTATGAGCCCCAGGGATAGGACCTACCCTCTGCCCTCGGGAAGCCCTCAGTCCAGCGGAGAAGTCAGACAGGACAACAGAGAATCAGTCACACTTAGAAGATGATGACAACCATTTGCAGTAGTCAAAAGGGAGAGAGAACCCAAGTGACACAGGAATAAACACATTGTGATGTCTCCACACAGCAGAGATGACCCAGTCACCAAACGGAGTGAAGCCCTGACACACGCTGCAATGTGGAGGACCTTGACGACACTGCGCTGAGTGAAGTGAGCCCAGACACAAAAGGCCACATACTGCATGATTCCATTTATGTAAAATGTCCGTGGTCCTTGTTTTGGGCCCTGGAGCAGGAGAGGGACATGGAGTAAGGTCAGGGTGTGACAGCATGCACAGATGGCCAGGCAGCTCTGCTCCCTCATGGGCTGCAGTGCCGTGGTACAGGGAGCCTTCCCGACTTTCCTGCTGGAGCTCTGCCGCGCCCCACCGCCCCTCCAGCCCTCTGCACGCAGCTGAGAGGCCAAGGTCACCTAGGCCGCCTCTCCCATTCCTATGGGTCTGTTGGCTCCTGAAGGGAAGGGGCTGCTCTTGTCCACTTCTGAGTCATCCCTGATGTCAACACTGTGTCCTTCACATACCAGGTGGCCAATAAGTATCTCCAGATGGGGTGAAAAGTGTCAAGCGTGTAGCCCAGTGGTCCCAGGGCCAAGGTGGACCCAGGGAGGAGTGGGGAGGGGACGCTGGAGAATCGTGGGGCAGTGACAGTTCTGGTGGGAGACTGGCTTGGGGTTATTTCACGGCTGCGGCACCCCAGAAGGAGTCTCAGAGCCCCAAGGGAAGGATGCTCATCAGGTAGGACAGAAGGGACCCGGAGAGTGACTGGTCTATTGAAACGTCTCTGCAGGCTCTTTATGGACAATGTATGAAGCAAGCCACAGATGTGGTGACGGTGATGGCTGCAGAGCCCTTTTGGTCTGCAGACCGTTCCCACACCCCGACGTGCTTGCTTGCGCTCTCTGGAGGTTCTTCCCACCCGGGCTTTCTTTCTTTCTTTATTTTTTTTCTCCTTTTTGTCTTTTTTCGTGACCGGCAACGGATCGCAACCCTCAGTGTCGCGCCCGTACCGGACCGGGACCGGCAACGGGATC
>NW_007745131.1:0-1500 GCF_000696425.1 Galeopterus variegatus
ATCACTTTGATTGGGTATCACCTGATTCACTGAAAAACTCATCTCCCACATCTTTTTCTCCCCTTTCTCCAATACTCCCTCTTCTCCAGCACCAATACATTTCCCAAACTGCAGTCACCAATCTCCCCATAGCAAAGACCCTCCTAATAAACTGTCAATACATTCTTATTTTTATTTTATTTATTTATGTATTTTTTTGAGACCAACTGCACCGCATTCAGCCAGTGAGTGCACCGGTCCATCCCTATATAGGATCCGAATCCGCGGCAGGAGTGCTGCTGCGCTCCCAGTGCCGCACTCTCCCGAGTGCGCCACGGCTCGGCCCAATACATTATTATTTTTGAACAAAATTTGAAGTGTTCAGTGTCTCCAGGAATCTCTTATCTGGTCTTGCCCTCTTTCCTGTTTCTAGGCTATTTTCATACTACTTTTTCCACCTCACTCTCCACACTGTGGTCACATGTGTGTGCACACACACACAGCTTGCACACACACCAGATAGTTGGGGGTACTGTTTTAAGTTCCTTTATTGGATCTTCTGTTTTGGGGTCCTTCATGCCTCATGGGCTTTGAAAACAGTCCTCTTGGAAATGAACTCCTTGATAGCTGTGATCTAAGGTTAAAGATCATTTCCAGGCTGTTTGGGTTATGTTTAATACTCTGCCACTTTCCTGTATGTCTAACTTCTAGCACTTTTCAAAATTTTATCTAATGAGTCATTTGAATAAGTCTTTTCTTAATGGCTATCCCCTATTTTTCTTTAATGTTTTAAGAGAACAAAATCTTCAGTTCTTGCTTATCACTATTGCCTCCATTATATTACATAACACATATTTAGTAAATATTAAAGTGAATGAATAAATAATGCAATGTAAAACAACATACCAAAATATAATTTTAATAGAGTTGTGTGTGCATGCATGTGTGTGTGTGTGTGTGTGTGTGTGTAAATGTACTATATATAGTCTTAGAGGAGCATGGAAGTGGGTTCCAGAAAGTGTGCATGTATGAAGGGAAATTTGACTGTGAAGATCTGAAAAGATGGGAAAGCGTTTGAAAACTGAGTTACAGAGGGTTGAAAGAGATGGTGGTTTGAGGTGGAATGTGGTAACAAGAATAGTGAAAGTGGGAGGAGAGATCAACGGCTAAGTCATAGTGTCAGGCAAAATCACGGCTCAGAAAGGATGGCCTGTGAATTTGGGAAATAAGACTATTGATAGATACATTTAAAAAGCATTTATAAACTTAGGTATGAATTGTGCACATTATATGCCACATTTTACCTATGCTGGCTTGCAACCCTGAGAGCAATCCTGCAAGGTGGGAGAGTCAGAGCACAGAAAGGCTTGCCTCAGCCCTGCCTGGCTGCAAACCTCATTCTCTTCCTACCACAGACTGTTAAGCAGGGAGTACCTAATTAATACTAGCTGGTGTAAAATACAGAAAGATGAATGAATGCAAAGAAAGCCTTGGGTGAGTTGAGAGAGAAAGTTCTGAAAT
>NW_007745131.1:2729-5153 GCF_000696425.1 Galeopterus variegatus
TTTATTTTTTTGTTTTCCTGTGTTAGTAGACTGGTGTGAACCACAGCTTACTAGCAATTTCTTGCGTAGATGAGAAACTAGGTTGTTGGGGATTTTTTGTTTTTGTTTTTGTTTTTTGTTTTTTTGCTAAAAAAGACCCCTACTCTAAACCTTGTACCCACTTTTTAGAAGTAGTCTCACTTCTTGACCACACTTCTTGTTTTGTGCCCAGCTGTGAATCGTTGGGCCAGCTGTGATCAGCCACTAACCCAGTTAACCACCTGCTTGAGACCCCTGATTTAGGGAACTCAGCCTAAGTACAGCCAATCAAAATGCTCGCTTACTTGCTTGTTAGAAACGTATATAAGTCTAGTTCCCCCTCCATCCCAGGTACAGGTATTTGGAATGCAATTCCACTTGGGCCTGCCAACCTAATAAACCTGTGTTCTCTGCCCTCTCTGAGCGACTGCATTTTCTCAGCGACACCCTTCCGTAACAATTCCACTACTATCCAATTTGGGGTATTTGAACTTATGCTGGCATTGAATTGAACTTAAATTCACCCACACTATCTCAAGGGAAAATAGATTCTATTATTCAAGTATTCATAGTATGGTAATTACAAAGGAAAATGAAAGCTGTATCTCAGTGCTGTGCTCCATTACTTCATCTGCAAGAAGATCCCCATAACAGCTGCCAGGTTTTGATTCACTATGTTTGTTAGTCTCTGCTCAAGGCTTTATATGTAATACATATTTACTCCTCATCACATTAAATATCAGAGCTGGGTGAGGTAGTTCCATGCACTTCCAGTTTACAAATAAGGGTCCTAAGACACATGACGGAGACTTGGTTATTATTTACTAATACTTACTAAGTACTTACTATGTGACAGACTCTTTACTGACTGCTTTCTGAATTTAACAGTTCACTCCTCTTAAAGATTTTATGAGATGGATAATGACATTATCCATTATTTATGGATAAGAACACTAAGGCTCATAGAAATTAAATAACATGGAAGGGTAATATAAACCACAAGTGACCAAGCAAGGATTCAAACTAGGATTCAAACAAGGATTGTTCCAAAACAAGCTAGATCAAAATCTTAGTCTGCCTGGTTCATTTTAGGGTATGAAAATATGCTTCATAAATCCACAGTAATCAAGTCTTCTTTAAAAGTCTCAACCACGCCAAGACTGTCCCTAAGGTTCTTCCAGAGTCTTAGAAAAGAAAGACTGTGAATGTCTGATCATTAAAGTTAACCACATCAAAAAATGCTGGAAACCCAAGGTCTGAACCCCTGCCTTCCTGCTCGTGATTCCTAGTGGCTTTTACCCACACTACAGCTGAAGTTCTCATAGCATTCGATGCCACTCACTTCGTCTTTCTCTTTTTGTGTTAGCTCTTCTGCCCTTCATAACCTGGTATGATGGTTTGACTTGGTGGTTTGGGGATTTGATGCTGACCCACTAATATCATGGATTCCACATTCACCTTGACCTAGTCCTTGTCATGAAAGCAGATCTTAACCTTCCCATTCGAGTACCCAGGCACGATGTGCATCTGTTGTTGAGTATGTGCATTAATTAAAGCATGTGGGTTCTCTCTTCTTGGGACTTATAACTCGAGTTCCTCTTAGACCTCTGAATGTTACAAATCTATTACCATATTTCCGCCTTCACATTCTTAGAGCTTCTACTTTTATTTTATTTTTCAGCTGGCAGGTACAGGGGTCAAACCCTGGACCTCGGTGTTATCACCACCACACTCTAACCAACTGAGATAAACAGCCAGCTCAGAGCTTGTACTTCTGAGGAAATGACATAATTAATAGCAGACCTTAGTGCTAGAAATGGTTTCAAATATTTAAAAAAAAAATAAACATTAACCCATTTAGTGATCCCAATAATAATATGTACCAGGAATTTCCACTACCCCCACTGTCAGCTGAGAAAATGACATGAAAGGAACTCAAGCCAATTAAGGTGCTCACTTGGGAAAAATCTCTGATAGCACTAGAGGCTGACCTGTATCAGTTATCCCCCTCTTCCCTTGCTGGCAAAACACTGATTTTCCCATACATTTGTACATGGCCAGCCAGTGTCTCAAAGTCTATGTTTTCATTGTACTAAGATAGTCATGTGACCCAGAAATGAAGGAAAGTCTGCAGAAGCCAAAGGGGCACTTCAGAGAGATTTTGCTTTCTTTGTAACAACTTGGAGAAAATCCTTCACATCTACTCCTTCTTTCCTGTTTTGGAGTCTGCAGGGAGGATATGAGGCCCAGAGTAATAGAGGCCGTTTTTTGGGGTTTTTTTTTGTTTTTTAATCATAATGTAAGAGGCACACAGACAGCAAATTTAACATCTGGGGATAGTAGCGAAAAAATACGGTGAGCATCTGCATTTCCGATTACATTATCTACTCTCTGCTGTTCTTTGTA
>NW_007745131.1:5353-9051 GCF_000696425.1 Galeopterus variegatus
TGTTTTTTTTTTGTTTTTTAATCATAATGTAAGAGGCACACAGACAGCAAATTTAACATCTGGGGATAGTAGAGAAAAAATACGGTGAGCATCTGCATTTCCGATTACATTATCTACTCTCTGCTGTTCTTTGTAAGTAATTGCAGGATGTGTTACAATGAGGTGCAGACTCAAGCCTAAGAAATCTGTGATCCCTGAGCTTTTTACTTATACATCCTTTTGAACTTGTCTGTCCTTTGTCCCCAAGAGATGGATCACACCTTAGCTCCTCAAAAATTTTTTTTGAAGTACTGGTACAGTGCCTGGTATACAGTCAGTGTTCAATATATTAGTTAGTTCTTCCCCTTGACCGTCACAGCTCTAGAGATCAACTCAAGTATAAATAGAGCTACCACCACCATGCAACCTAGACTACATCAACCCAAGGAAGATTTCAATTAAAATATCTTTAACATATTGCTAAACATCTAGAGTTTGTGTGTCCCTTGAACACACATCTTTCTGAGTGTTTCAAGACAGTATGTCTCATTAAGCTATGTTGACATAATTACTAATTTCTCGTCACCATCTAAAATCTGCTAGACTTTGGCTTGGAGAATCATAGTGACACATAATTTGAAAACCTAAGTTCCATAAAGAGTGTCCTAAGTGGATACTAAGAATCATGCTAATTGAGAAGTATATTAATTTAAGCAGGGATGAGACACATCTGATAGTTAAAATAATAGCTTAATTTTCCCAAATATTCTATTATTTTCCAAATTCCAGGTAATAATTCTAAATTAAGGTTGAGTGTGACTTTTCATATTAGCTGAAGTTTTTATTCCATAAAAAAGTTGCCAATACAAGTTTCTGGATGAGAAGATACCTGTAGTCTTGCTTTATCCTTGCCATTTTTCGGGAAAGAACACTGGATTCAAAGAGCAAGAGGTGTAAATTTTGGTTTTGCCACTTACTTTACTGGAATGAGGTTTAAATAATACGGTATATATAAAACACCCAGCACAACAGCAAACAAAATATAAAGTTTGGAAGTTGCATCTGGGCTCAGCAGAGGAATGTCGTGACAGATTAGTGATGTTTGCCAGGAACATGGGGACAAATGTGATGAAGGGGGCATGTGGCAGCCCAAGATGCACTTATTTGTCATTCCTGTAAAAAGCAATTACTGTGACTTCTCATATCCTATAATGTCGCTTGGCATCAGTGGCCTCATCAGTCTAATGGGTATAGTATTATCTACCATATGTGCATCCCAGGATGACGGGAGCTTCAGCGGAGTTGACGCCTGTGAAAACACTTAGAAAAGTAAGCAATTAAAAAATAGCAATGATTAATGATTGTTGCATTGTTTAATAATTCAAGGATCATAGGGTGGCCATAACATCATATAATTGTATTGCCTTACAAAACTTCAGGTTAATAATGCAAAATTAGAACAACATTCTTCGAAATCAAATAAGTGCATTGATTTTAACGTGAACTGCAATCTCACCCTGTGTGATACATGTTCACTTTGAAAGAATATGAGATGTTGCATGGTTTAGGATCCTCATGGCTATTCTGGTTCTTCCACTTACTGATTAAAAGTACCAAGTCCGGAATCAGGAATCCTGGGCTCTTTCATTTGCTAGCTCGGTTCCCTCACACACTATGCCTCCTGAGGCCTTGGTTCCTTCATTCATAAAGTTTTAATATTAAGAACACCTAACTCATGGAGTTTTTGAGATAATTAAATAAATTTATATATAAATTCAAATTATGCCTGATATAAATAAATAGTTGGTACTATTATTAATCAAATGGCACTCAAAGGCAGGGATCCTGGAACCAGCCAGACATATAAACACTTTAGGAAAAGGGGTGATCCAAAATTATACAGGGTAAGGATTGAAAAACCAACCTGTCTGGGAACTCCAAGTCAGGCCAGGGTAGCCTATTAATTATTATGCAGTTGTCAGAAACAGTGCTGGTCTTTAAAATATGGAATCGGTTCATGGACCAGCATCCTCGAACCATTGACCAGCCAAGTATAAAGCCCAGATTTTCTTAGGGGAACTAAACATACCTAAAATTTTAGATATAATCTCTGTATTTAATACTAACAAGCTTTGGACCTAATTTTCAGTTCAGTGAAAACGGAACTGGGTACACTACATAGTTCTATATAAGCATACATAAATTCTACATAGAAGCATAGGACCAAACAAAAGTAGTAGGCTCCCAGTAAGCCTGAGGTACTGAATAACATCCCCTCAGCCTCATTCTAATGTCCCTTTGGATGTTACTGCTCTGATGTTAGAGAAAATTAGTCCATAGATAGTAAGAAAAATAATTGTTGTCTAATAAATAGAATGGGACTAGGCTGACCACCCCATTTCTTTCTAAAAACGGTATATTCCTCTCTGTGTGAGGGGGCAGGGTATATGAGAAGTCTCTGCACTCTTTTGTTATTATTATTGAAACTTAGTTGATTATACATATTTGTGGAGTACAGAGTTGACTGTCAGTATTTGTGTACAATATGTGATGATCAAATCAGGATAGTTGGCAAGTTAGTCGTTACAGAATATACTCATTCCTTGTGTCCATTAACCAATTTCTCCCTTTCCCCCTTCCTCCAGCTCTTCCCCCTCTCTAATAACCACAATTTTCTCCTTCTGAAAGTTCGACATACTATTGTGTTTGTTTTTTTTTCTTTCTTTTTCTTTCTCTTTCTTTTCTTTATTTCTTTCTCTTTTTCTCTGCCCCCACCCCCCCACTTCTTTCTCATTATTTAGCTACTACTTACAATTGAGGATGTGGTATTTCACTTTTAGTGTCTGGCTTATTTCACTGAACATAATTTTCTCCAAGTTTATCCATGTTGCTGTGAATGACAGAATTCCATATTTTTTAGAGCTGAGTAGTATACCATTTTGTACATATACAACACTTTCCTTATCCAGTCATCCATTGATAGATGTTTAGGTTGGTTCCAACCTTGGCTGTTGTAAATAGAGCTGCAATAAACATGGGAGTGCAGGTTTCCCTTCAACATGATGATTTCCATTCCTTTGGTTATATACCCAGTAGTGGGATTCCTGGATCCTATGGTAGTTCTACCTACAGGTGTTTGAGAAACCTCCATACTGTTTTCCATAAGACCTGCATTGATTTAGAGCCCCACCAATAGTGTAGAAGCATTACTCTTTTTCTGCATCCTTGCCAGCATTTGTCATTCTTTTTGATAATAGCCAGACTAACAGGTTAGAGGACATCTCGATGTTTTTTTGATTTTCATTCCCCTGAGGTCTAGTGATGCTGAGCATTTTTCCATGTCCCTCCTGGCTATTTGTATGTCTTCCTTTGAGAAATGTCTATTCAGCTTCTTCACCCATTTTTTAATCATTTTTAATTTTTTTTTCTTTTTTGATGTTTTTTGAGTTTCTTGTCTATTCTGGATATTAATCCCATGTTGGATTCATACCTTGCGAACATTTTCTCCCATTCTGTAGGTTGTCTTTTCACTCTATTGATTATTTCCTTTGCTGTGCAGAAGCTTTTAGTTTGATATAATACCATTTATTTTTTTTTTCTTTTGTTGCCTGTGTTTTGGGGGTCTTATTCTTAAAGTCTTTGTCCAGAACTGCATCCTGAAGTGTTTTCCCTGTTTCCTCCTAGGAGTTTTATAGTTTCATGTCTTATATTTAAGTTTT
>NW_007745131.1:14094-15243 GCF_000696425.1 Galeopterus variegatus
TGTCTATACTTTTATGTAGCTTGAACATGTCTAGGGTAATCTTATATCTGGGGTCTAAGTCTCTTCTTTTTCATTTATTTTTTGTTTTGTTTTGTTTTCTTGACCCATTAAAAAAAGGACCGTTTATACCACTCAGACTTTTATTCTCTACCCCATTCAGTTGTGTATGTTATGGTAGCCTAAAATCTCAAATTAATTAAAAAGACTCCTATTTCCAGCTTTCTTGAAAGGCAAGAGGAGCCAGCATTGTACTTAGAAAAAGGTAACATTATGGCATTCGATTTCAGGTCTACTGTGAAAAAGTTTTTACAGCTCACAGCAGGCAGCTCCACTCCAGGTAACCAAGTTAAAGGTTTATATAAGGGTTGAGGCCAAAGACCTTTGGCAATAGAGTGTGCTTTTGACCAAACTGGCTCTCTTGGGAATCAGCCCTATAGGCAAACAGCTGTCCAAAGACTTAAGCATTTGCTGTCATGGGCAACACAATTCTGTTTCATCACCACGTGCATGCGGGTGGGTGAAGTGTGGCAGTGGAAATTCCAGGTAGTGTATGCAGCCAGGGAGATTCAGGCAGCCTCTGCTGTCCTCCAGTTTGTCAGTGCATGCATGGACAGACTCCTCCCCCGGGCTGGAGAGGGTAAGTCAGATCCAACCTCCTGACTCTGGGAACCACCACAGTGAGTTCATGTGTCACAACCCTAAGGAGAGGACAAATATTTCAAAGTAGAGGTGTAATCCTACAGGGATTATGACCATTTGACATAGCTATTAGGCATACTCTAGAGGGGAGAAAAGGTGTAATCTTGCAGCCTTTAACGGATCTTATTGCTGATTTCTTTCCTGACTCGGTTCTATCTATTACCACACTGAAACCTGAAGGGTCATTTGAAAATATAAAATGACCAAAGGCATACTTTTTTCTTAAATTTCTTTAATGGGTTTCCATTGCACATAGAATAAAATACAAATCACTTCTCTGTTTTAGACTCTAGAAGATAATTCATGGCATGGTGCTCTCTGCCTAATTTTCTAATATTCTGTCTCATACTGTGTGATAGCCAGCCTCCAAGGCATTCTTTCAGTTTTTGGAACTATTTTCCACATTATGCACTGACATTTAACTTTCTTTTTGCCTAGGGTACACTTTCT
>NW_007745132.1:0-7590 GCF_000696425.1 Galeopterus variegatus
TTTTATGGAGATTAGGTCGATTTCCAAAATTAACATGACTGGTAAAATACAAGAATTGGGATTCAAACCCACAGAAGTCTGACTTCAGTACCCCAGGTGTGAACCATTCTACAACAGTGTCTCCACCACGAGAGTGAAATCCGTGGGTATTGCCATCAGACCTGTACTCTCCTTAGTCCTCAGAGGCTTGTGCGAGGTTCGCCCAATCCACCAGCTGTCATGGAAGCCTGTCTCCCAAGGTCAGGCAGCAGGTAAGAGGTATAGAGAAGAGGCAAGATGAATACTCCTTCGAAAATTTCAAGGATCCCTCTCTCTCTTGCTTTTAGAGAGTAACAAAGAAGGACTGGAGAACTGTGGGCCAGTGTATATGACTACCATAGGTTCTGGTGTGTGTGTGTGTGTGTGTGTGTGTGTGTATGTGCAGTGGCGAAGGATGTTTCAGGGTGGCAGACTCAGTGTTAGGGAACCTTATAAACTGGTCTTGACTCTCCTGATGCCCACATTACAGCAGAATGGGGGCTATTCAGAAAGCATGGTTTCAGGTTTCCACAAGATCCGCTTTGTCCCCAGTAATTCCCTAATTGGGTCATCATGCATCAAATTCTGCACTTACTGACTTGCATTTCCCAGTGTTTGAGGCATACCACTGTGTTGGATAAAAAACTTTAAGGCATTAATTTATTCATTAGGAGGGAAAGGGAGCATCTGGGGATAGCCTCTAGTTATCCCCTGTTGCACTGTGTGTGTGTGCACACTCGTGAGCATATATAAAAGTGACCTTCATTTGCCAACATTAATAGAAGTAAAGGAACCAGGGAAAGAGTGACTTTATGGTCCCAGTTAATCTTCATGAAACCCTTGTGAAGTAGGTTCCATTATTATGTCCATTTTATAGATGAGGTAAATGAGGTAGAGAGAAGTTAATAAATTGTCAACATTAAATACCTACTGCATGGTTTGAATGGACTGGACCCAGACAGCCTTGCTCCAGAACCCACTTTCATACCTATCACCACGACCAGTGTCATCAATATCTGCAGCAGGACTAATATACAAGTTATACTCTTGGGCAAGTAATACGTAAAAATGTGGCACAGGAGGAAAAGTGAATGGGATGACACGCTAGAATGATTTGTTTGATTGAAACGCTTATTTCATAGGACTGTGAGTATACTTGGAATATGAATTTGTGTCTGACTGAACATTATTAGGTAGTTAGACATTAATATGAAGCGTTGATTATCACCGTGTCAGTTTGGCATATATTTCTTTTGCATTTCCCATGTAGTCTTATGCGGATCTTAATAAGACTTTATGTAATTGTACCATTTGAGTTTTATTATTATATTAATAGTTATTTTCTGAATTACCCTTCATTAATGAGTTTTTATTTTCTAAGTTTAACTTTGATCAAAGAGAAGACAATGTTAAAAATTGACTATCTAAAATGTAAAAAAAAATTAGTAAAAACACAAGGGTATTTAACTGGTGAATCTAAATATGGCATCTGCCTTGAGGCTCAGCCCAATAGATGTGCTTTTCTTTTGACATTTGTTCCCAGTCTGTTTGGGTTTGTTAGTATATACAAGTTGTTTGTTTTTTGGACTTGTCCTTTAATGATTTTGTAAAAATGTGAATACAAAGGGAGCAGGCATGCTACTTTAAAATCAAATCTGGCTTAGTAATTTAATTTTCTGAAAATGTAAAAAATATCACATGCAGATGCCTTAAACTAAATAGTGGTTTATGTGCACTGTCTAATGAAGGGTGTCTAAGTAAATCATTGTGTCAAACCAGCCTCAAATATGGTTTTATTCAGCCTGGTGCCTGGATCCAACCAGATGTTTCTTTTCTCAGAATCCTCTTCTGTTACTGACTGACACCAAGTAACATATAATTAATATGCAAATAAAATTATCTATTTAATTAGTACTTGGAGACAAGATTTTACATAGTTCTTGTCTGCACAGACCACTTTACATATTTATATTTCTGAGGAAGGTAACTATCTAATTATGTGGCTAATTTGGGCCAATTTCTAAAAATCCTGTCTTAATTAGATAAAACTAATTTTTATAGGTAGTTTAGCACTTTGGTTGTTGATACAGATAGTAAGAAGCAATCTTGGCAAAATACAAAGTGAAAAAAATACTATCTATGAGAATCTGGATTTAGACCTCTAGTTGAGTCAGAATTGTTTTGGGACAGGAGAGGTCCACAGGGCCAAAGAGGAGGAAGGGCTGATGTGCATTATTGACAAAATGGAAGGATGTCAGCCACCTGCCTAGGTGTCTTGCAGTGATTTACTCCTCTATTCATGCTCAGGTCAAGCAGTTAGCTTTTTTGTCTATGTTACAGAGATATTAAAGAAAACATAATACTTTATTTTTTACCCTGCTGTCCTAGCCAAATTGCATAAAATTTGGCACAACACTATTTTATTTTAGCTTGGGCTGCATACTTTGTAAGAATTAGTTGGTCACAAGAATCAATCGATATCAGGTCTGCATTAATGAAGTAAAGTGAGGAGTGTAACAACCAAAGCACACATTTGAGATGCCTGGCTATACAGTGAACCAAGAGGCACAGTGACCCGGGGTTATGTAGAGGGGAGGGATGATTGTTTTTTAGATGACAGAATCAAGACATCATTTGAACCTTAGCATAAGCAGATGGCGCATAATGTACCACAAATTTCTGCCATCTTGGAGGTATATTTATGGAGTGTCTATTTCTCATTCTAATAGTGCCATTTATTAAAAACATAGAGAAGCACATAAAAGGTTAAAATGCTGATATAAATTAATTTTGAGTTATATTTTCATTAATTTCGACGTTTGTATCACAATCCTGTTGAAACAATAATACAAACAAAAACAGTGATCGATAACCATCACAAATAATAGCCTGTTACTTTTTAAACCATGAAGAATGTTTTTTGTTTATTTATCTTATGTACGTCTTTCATTAATTTCAACAGAGTTTATGTTTAGCTGGGATATGGTAGGAATAACATAAATATAACCGAGTCATGATGACCTGCAGTAAATCCTGTTCTGCAATATGATATTACTGATATCAATAAGATCTTCCTTTATCTCAACCAGGATAAGAAGGCCTTTCAAATTAAAGCACTAAGTTAGATGGTGGAGGCATGAAACAGCAATTTCAAAAAGAAAAGTCTAGTGTTTAATAGCGTTTGGGCAGTGGAAGTCTCAATAAAGGGGAATCCTGGGATGATAAGGCCTGGGGAGGTTAAAACTGGACTGCTTAGTACATCAAACCACTAAATGTTTGAAAGTATAAAAACACATTTTGTTTTTTAAATTATGCATTGATTTGTGATATTCTTTGCTTGGCTTCCTTCTTGCTTACTGTCCCAGGACCTAGATTGTGCATGACCCATGGCTGGTGCTCAATAAATTCTAATTTTCTCTTAATTTTTGTGGGTCAGAATGACTGGTTTCTGCATCTTTTGGTATTTGGGATTCTCTTCTCTTTGATTTAAGCCTTGTTCTACTGCTTTGCTTTTGCTTTCTCTGAGAAAGAATTTCTATCATAAAGAATTATTTGTTATATATTTTATATTACCGTATCTCCAACTTAAAGATGAGCATTGTTTTTTGGGTCCCCTTTTATGTATCAGGAGAATCCAAATACAAGAACATGGTACAGTCATCACCAGTAGCTCGGAGCCCTGGCATGCTTGCCTGTAGTGGCGATGATGTGTGGCTGGTCCATTCATTCCTGCTCATGTGGGCTCATGTGGTTTTGGTGATGGCAGATGCAGGTAACTGTCATTCTTGCAGATCAGAGCAAATGTGAGATGGAAGTTGAGCTGCCCAGTTTGGTCTTATCGCCTCTGTAAGCAGGCTTCAATAGTCTGGTAGTAATTGTGAACTTAGTCTTAGAGCTTTAGTTTCCTTCTCCTTTTTTTTGGCCCAATTTAAAAATACCTCCATTCTAATACTTATCTTTCATTTCAAGGTCCCAAAACTTTGAGTATCCATCACATTTGAATATTTGCATAGGACTTACTCATAGTGCATTTTATTTAGATCCAAGGCAGACTGGACGGATTGGGATTCCTTCTCACCAACTTGGAAATCCACGGTCATGTTAGCAGCTACATGGTGGATGGAATCTGGATACCAGAAGTCAAGCTGCAGATGTAAGTTCAGTCTTAGTCACCATCGTTTATGTGTTCACCCAACACATACTTATTAAGAAATGACCATGTGCTATACACCATGAATGGAATTTGGGATTTAGCGTGACTAAGGAATGGACCTTTCTTTTATTATGCTCATGAGATTTTTGCAAATATATTTAAAAACTGTTTGTTATTAGGGAGTGTGAAAGAAACCATTTGTATCGATCACTTTTTCAGGACATTGTATCTATCAATGCAAAAAGGATGAGCAGCTCTTTTTGTTAATCTGTTTGCTTCCACAATTGTGGGGTTAAATGGGATTATTTCACAATTGATTTAGCCACAACATCTGGTTCTAATTGGGAATTTAGATTAAATGCTTGTCTCCCCTGCCCACCCTCCCTAACCCCCAAGTCAGACTTCAAAACCCGATATTCCTGTAAACTCTGGAATTCCTGGAAGGTTTGTATTTAACAGCAGAAGGCATAGTCTCTTCACCCTGTCATTTTTCTAGCAATATGTCCTTGGACAAGTTACTAAGAATCCTTGACTACCAGACCTCTCTTCTGAAAAATGAGACCAGTGAAACTCCATGGGGGCATTGTGAAGATTGTGAAATGGGTCTGAGACATGCAGGCATTTTACACAGGCTGATTTTCTTTTCTTTTTCTTCCCCTAACTGAGAATTTCAGAAATGTGGTATATAAGCCCAGAAGGATAGCATTTAGGTTAAAATAACTTTGAGAAGATTCTGGTTCTTGTGGTTCTTCAAAATTATACTCAATTGTGAAACCAAATGAAGTACAAGTCCCCAACCTGGGAGATGTGAAGGAAATGCTCAATTTCCACCCATCACACCAAGCCCGTGGGTGTGTATAAGTCTGCCTGGTTGAATTCCCGTCCATCTTTAGGTCAGTCAATTATGAGGCAATACGAGGCTGCTATGAACAAACCCATATGTCAAAAAGCTACAGCATAAGTTGGACACATGAGAGATGCAGTGTGATTTAAAGGCAAGTTAGGCAGGGTCATCTTATTATAACAGCCACTTCTTTGTTCTAGCAGGGTAATATGGAGCAAGAGTTTAGAGCCTGGTGACATTTCATGAGCATTTAAGCACCAGGCACAGAGTTGGGTGTGTGGCTGCAGAGGCTAATAAGGGACTTATGAGAAGCAAGAGGTCTCATGTGGGTGTTAGAGCCATATATGCATGTTTCCAACATGTTAACCCATGCCAGGGGAAGGAACAGGGTGTGCCAGGAGCACAAGGAGCAATCCAAATGGGCCATGACAGTCAATGGACAGAGAAGACTTCCTGCTGGAGACACTGTCTGAGCTGGGTCTTGAATAAGTAGGACTTAGCCAGGTAAAGAGAGAAACACATTCCTCATGAGAAAAGGTGTACAGGGCCAAGGTGGGTGAGTTTTTGGTGTTTATTGATCTTGAAGGGTGAGAAAGAAGATGGGGGGCAGGAAACTGAAGAGGCTGGCGATTTGGCAAATCACGAAGGACTTTGCCACACCAGTGCCAACAGGAAATGCTTCTGTGGTGCTTATCACAGCCAGGCCTGCTTCTAAGTACTACTCAAAGCTTATTTAGGCTTTTAACAACCTTAGGCAGTAATGTGATTATTATCCCCATTTTACAGAGGAGGAAATTGAAATCCAGAGAGGTTTAGTAACTGGACTAAAGCCACAGAGCTAGAGCGGAGCTGGGATTTGAGCCTCAGCATTTGGCTCTGAAGAACATACTGTCTCCATGCTAGGTTGCCTCCCATATGAACTTTGGATGGAAGAATGTACCTGTCTAGTTTTAGAGACAGCAAGGAGGTTGCACTGCAGACTTAGCTTTGTGAGAGGCAGGACTAAAACCCTGGGTGCTAGTTAAGCGACTGTTGAAATCGTCCCAGTAAGAGATGGAGTGGACACGAACATGGCAGTGGTATCAGAATGGAGAGAAAAGCATGGATTTGAGAAACATTCCAAATTAGAATAGGCAGGACTTTTGACTGTTTTGATGTGGAGATAAGAGTGTGTGTGACTAGAATAAATCCCAGATTTGGTTCTGGTTTAAATCTGATGTGTAGTCTTGGTCATTCAATTTATCGTCTTTGAACTCCAGTTCTTCTGAAGTTGAATTATGAGCCAGCCATTGCAAATCTGTTGGAGAATTTGAAATGACGTACGTAAGGCAGCTGGCCCAATGTGCCCTGTGTAGAGGAGCAGCTGAATAAATGATAAAGTGACTGTCTTAGTCCTTTGGATTTCAAAGGAATGATCTAAGAGTCTCCTTTAAAACATCCCCTTCTTGAGAAGGACATTATCGTTAATACTTTAACAAATTGTGCCACCCGTGGAGATCAGGATGGGAGAGGGGGGAATGCATAGGGCAGGGCACCAGCAGAGAGCGCCAAGAGTCCTGGTACAGGTGTCAAAAATGCCTCCTTATTTTGCAATTTTACCTAGAAAAAGCTGTTGTTTGCAAAGCTTTTGGGAGGAAAAACAGAAGGGGTAGCTGGGAAAACAAACACACACACAAAAATAAAGTATTGGCCATTAACTGAATCATCCAAGTGGCTCCTGCTGTTTCCCTTTTGTGGGCATTAAAAATAAAATAAAAAAGAAACAGCTTTTAGGGAACAGAAAGAAAGAAAAGATAACTATCCCCCTACATGACTTACCTCACTGGTTTTGGCCAAGTCCTTTATGATGTTTGCTTGTTTTTCATCTTGGGGCTTCACGCGGAACACCTTCTCCCTTTAAGAAGGCAAAAGATAGAAAATTTGAGCTGTAAAGAAACTTCCCTTTATCCTCCTCCCACAGAGACTGGAGCACAGGAGGAGAGATTTACCTGTCAAAGCGGACAGGAGCCATCGCAAGGGTGGCTGCGATTAAACCCACGGGCAGGATGAACCTCATGGCTCTCGTCTGCCTGCCTGGAGACGCTCTGCCGGTTTATGCCTCAGCCCTTATCTTGACGCAGCTGATTTCCTCTTAGCGTTTTGTTGGGTAAACTGCTTCCCCCCCTTCTATGTTTTTTTCAGTTGGGGATGGAGGGAAAAACATTAGCACTCCATGCCTGTGCTATCCATCCACCTTTTACGACAGGGAACACCCATCTAACAGATAAAGGATGGGAGGCAAATGACTTTAGCAGATGACCTGCCCAGGGTAACAGAGCATATGTTCACAGAGCTGGGGTTGGAATCCAGATCCGTTTGTTGTCAGACACATACTCTACCCCTCTGCTTGGGCTGAATGATGGAAGGAATCAGTTTTTAAATTTGCTCTTGGAGCCTGAGATGAATTTGGGTCTCTGGCCCCAAAACTTTGATGGATGGTCCGGAATAGTGTAAAATGTATTTTTGAAGGTAGATTATAAGTTGTTAAATTAAAAACATTTAAATTACAAAGTACTTTGAATGTGCTAAAAGTGCT
>NW_007745132.1:9001-10394 GCF_000696425.1 Galeopterus variegatus
CGGGGGGGGGGGGGGGTCTTTAGTTTTCAACCCAACTCAGTTAAATATGGATTATTTGGAGAATAACACCTTTACCCAGAATCATAGGTAACCTAACAGTGTAAGTGAAATTATCTAATTTCCTTTTAAAAACTACCTCTTCACATTGGCAAACATATAGATGGTCATATAAGAAACTTCTCAGAGTCATGGTTGTATATTTTTATTATCCAAATAATATTGTTGGGGAGAAGACCCTGTTACATGAGGGTAGTTCCAAAAGTTCATGAAAGGATTCTTGTTATATTTTAGTTCTGTTTTTCCGTGAGTTTTTTGAAGTACTCTCGTATGTACAGCAGCAGCAACTCCATTTCTCTCCATCTGGTGGGTGCATGATATAATTTAAGACTTTTTTTTTCTCCCCCTGCCCCAACCCTGCAAGTAAGGAAGAGGAGCTTTCTACAAATGCCTTCATGTTCTCGGCACGGAGCGAGCTCATCAGCACTAGAATTCCCCAAGCAGACGCTTGCTCCACTGTTTTAACATAGGTGCTTTTGACCAGGGCACAGTGAAAAGGAAAGAACGTGACTTTGGATTGAGACAGACATAGCCTCAGGTGGCTCCCAAGCACTAGCTACAACCTTGAGCAGGCTGCCTAGTCATTCTGCACCTTGGTTTCATCATTTGTAAAATGGAGATGCTAATGCAATGCAACAAGTGGGCTAAATGAGACAGCATGTGTGAGGGACTCGGTACATGCATGTGCCCTCTGGGCAGCTGTTAAAGTTGTCAGGGTCTGTAAACAGAGACTCGCAGTTGGGCACTGCCAGGCTGCAGAACTGATGAGTATCAGCTTATGTCATGTGATACACTGAAGTCAGTAGTGGCCGTGACCTTTAGTGATGGAACATCTCTCTGTACTTGTTTTAATGTAGACTGCTTCAGGAACGTTTGTTTTTTAAGGTTATAGCTTTGCTTTTTGGAGTTTTATTTTCTGATTCTACAGTAGTAAGTGTTCATTGAAAATAATTTTGTAAAATACAGGAAAGTTGAAAGGAGAAAAATAGAAATTCCCCTTAATTCTAGCTTTCTGATATATTTTCTTGAAATCTTTTCTGTGAAACTGATTTTAAAGCTGTGTAGAGAAGGCCTCTATGTCTGTTTTTTTGGTCAGGTAGGAAGGACATAAATTCTATTTTATTTGGAGGTCTGGGTGAATGTTTTGAGGACCCTGGTATTTCTCATTTTAAGACTGTGTTGATAAATAAAAGCACATCTTTGGCTTCTTAATATCAATTGCATATTGACAATTCTGTATTTCTGGAGTGGGGTATAGGTGTATGATGCATTTATAATCCACCCACTTCCTCCCAATCTAGTTAGCCTCTGAAGACAAGTGCAATAGATGGATTTC
>NW_007745132.1:11458-14180 GCF_000696425.1 Galeopterus variegatus
ATTATCACTATAAAAGAAAGGTCCTGGAAAATGAAAGTTCTCTTGCCATTTAATAGAATCTTTCAAATAATTCTCCATCTTCAAATCCAATCCAAAAAACTCTAGAATATGCTTATATATCTCATAAAGGATATGTTGAAAGAAAAATTTATTGCTTGTAGTTCTCAAATAATTCTCCGTCTTCAAATCCAATCCAAAAAACCCTAGAATATGCTTATATATCTCATAAAGGATATGTTGAAAGAAAAATTTATTGCTTGTAGTTGTAGATGTTGAATTCCTAGCATTAAAATAAAACTACTGTGCAAATGCTGCAGATAAATTTGTCTTCAAAGGTGGCCTTTCTGGACAAATGTGGGGTGTGTGATTCAGGCAGTTTCAGACCTGGTAGAGGGGGAGTGACTACCTGCTCTAATAAGATGTCCAAAGAGGCCATTAAAACTCCATTTGACCATCAGATTAACTTGTTGACTTATCATGGTTCTTTCTTCCCTTGCTTCTAGGCCTGAAATTCTCTCTTTGACAAATTCATGTAGGTTAGCTGGCAAAAGCAGATGTGGCATGTGGTTCTAGGTATGGAGGAATTCCATAATCCACACTGGGAAACAAGTCTTGTTTTTTTCTAGCCACACTATCTGACAAAGGAAAGATTCAGGGGGCCATTCCTGTGCTGTTGGTTAACTGCTGCTTAGGGAAGACGAGAGCCTGGAGCTGAAGGGAGGGCTCAGAGCCTGTCCTGGGCTGTCAGGGTGGGAGTAGGTTAAAGGAGGGAGGAGGAGAGGTGCTCTCACAGTCCAAGGGCTCCTGAGCAGGCAGGGCTGGGTGGGGACTCTGAGAAGTCTCTGCTTACCCAGGCAGGAGGGCACCGGGTACTTCTGCATTGGGAAGGACTAAGGAAGACTTTGCTCTTTCTGTTTTCTTTGGTTTAGCTCAAGCAAGTGGAACTCCTAGCCAGCTTGCTGTTAACTTTTGGTAGGCAGGAGTAACAGTAAAAATGTCTCAGGTGCAGGAAATCTCAGATTTCAAACAAGAATATTTGCATATTTGCTTTCCTATTCCATATTCTTCCCCTTAAAAATTCCTTGGAATTTTAGAGAAGCCCACATATATTCCTAATTTCTATTTTAAAGCTCTCAATTTAGGGATTTGCAAAGGTTATTTTAGGTTTGTCCACATGACTTCTACACTCTGGTCCTCAGCATCTCTTGGTTAGGGGTTGGTGTTACCTGCCAGAGGCAGGGTAAGAACAAATCCTGTGGAACAGGAGTTGGATCTACACCCCTAGCAAGATAACTTCACTTAGGTAACTGTGGCTGAGTTAGCCCTCTATTTGCAACTTGAATGTCACATAGAGTGGGAAAGATAATTTAGCTAAATTGCATCTATTATTTTTATTACCATCAATACCACTTAAGAATTCATAGAATTTCTTTTTTGCACTTGAGGGTCTCTTTTTTTCCCCCTTTCTCTGTCTATTTAAATAATCTAATACTAAATTATTTTGAAGATGATTGCTTGACAAATTGTAGTAGCTGCACTGCTACCATCTAGTGGTCAAGTAGTGCAATTAATCATTCTTTGGCTTGATAACTTTCAAACAGTATGTTGTGACTTCAAAGGATTTTTTTTAAATAGAACAGACATTGTTGTAGATATTTTAAGACATTGTATTCAATACAGAATCTTATTTTTCTTGAATCCACAGAGAAAATGTTTTAATATTTTGTTCTATGATTTTAAAGTAAGAGATGCCCCTAAAGTATAACCTAACTCCATATTCTATTTTAAAATCTGAACTTCACACAATACTTTCTAACATTTGTACATTCAGTTCTAATTCTAGAAAACTTCATGAGTGTGATGTACAAGTGATGGAGTAATTTTTGCCTCTTTCGTACTTGGCCTAACTGGTCCAGCCAGGACTTCTGGTACCCTTTTGTCTCACTTCTAATCTACTTCCCACATCCTCGCCTAGTTGGTGTTTAAAAAAGACTCTGATCATGTCATTTGCAATGTAATATCTTCCATGGCTTCCCACTGTTCTTAGACCAATGTCCCATATCCTTAGCATGACCTCTGAACTCTGCCTGATATTGTCCACGCCGCCCCCCTCAGCTCCTACACGTGCTGTCTTCCCTCAACCCTCTAAGGCCCACCCTCACTGGCTTTTTTCTTATGCCTCCTGAACAGTCGTGGGCGTGGAAGGGATGCTGTCTTTGTTTAGCTAATTGTGACTCATTTCTCAGGTTACAGCACTTCCTGAGAGAGCCTTTCCTACGTCAGGTGTGTATACTTTTATATGTCCTTTTTGTGAAGTCTGTCCAGCACTTATTTGCTTAATGTAAATGAAATCACTAATTATTAAATATTTAATTAATTGGTTAATTATTTGTTTAATGTCTGTCTTCCTGGATGGCCCATATGCCCATGCAGGGCAGGACCACTATCTTTCTTTTTCATTTGTTCTGCCTTCCACTGCTTAGCAAAGTGCTTGGCGCGTGTAGGCAGCTGATAACGTAACTTGAATGAGGTGAAATGGCAACTAGACTAAGATGGAGTCTTTTCATCTATGCCAGGTTTTACAATCCTAAATTTCCCTTTATATTTTTCTTACAAACTTCCCACTATAGCCTGCACATCCCCGCGCCCTGCTGGTGTTGACCTGCACCCCAAGGCCTTTAACTCCTGTGTGGCGACCCCATCATCACCCGCACACGGCTTG
>NW_007745132.1:14510-15242 GCF_000696425.1 Galeopterus variegatus
TTCATTTGTTCTGCCTTCCACTGCTTAGCAAAGTGCTTGGCGCGTGTAGGCAGCTGATAACATGACTTGAATGAGGTGAAATGGCAACTAGACTAAGATGGAGTCTTTTCATCTATGCCAGGTTTTACAATCCTAAATTTCCCTTTATATTTTTCTTACAAACTTCCCACTATAGCCTGCACATCCCCGCGCCCTGCTGGTGTTGACCTGCACCCCAAGGCCTTTAACTCCTGTGTGGCGACCCCATCATCACCCGCACACGGCTTGCATTGTCAGTCGTTCGCACCATTTTCCCCCAAAGAAGTAGATAATCTGTCAGGTTTTCCAATTATAATGATTCACTTTTATTATGATCAATATTGAAAGACACAAGGAGTTTATTTAACAGATTCAGAAGCTTAAAAGAAAGATTGGGATCTGTAAAACATCCAGGCAAACAAAAATAAGAATTCAGAACAGAAAAGAAATGAAAAGTGAGCATTTTGAAATAAGGCTCGCAGCATTTCTCACTAGTAGAGATGCTCCAGGACGTACTTGGTAATGTACTTGATTGCAAGCAACGTCTCCTCACAGGTTGCCTGGATCTGGGATTCTGGGAGGAGAAAGCCGTACTTGCCTGTATCCCGGAGCTCAAAGGTGAAGGAATATTTGATTCCTTGGTCATAAGCCCAGTCGTCAGAGCCCCCAGCAGCAGGATCTGAAATGTCCAAATAACAGAAAAAAAAAAAAAAA
>NW_007745133.1:0-1345 GCF_000696425.1 Galeopterus variegatus
AAATCAAAAGTAGTGTGTTGGATGCCCATAAAAGTAAAAGATTACTTTGGTCCATAACGGCAATGGATGCAGATGTAAATAAGAGGGGGTTTTCTGAAGTACTGATGTTTCTTTCCAAAATGTACCAGCCTTCTTTTTAGTAAGCAGTGGTTTTAAAATTCTATCTGGAGGTAAGCACAGTTTTTGCACCCTATTTTTATCTATAGAATAGTGTCTAATCTTTGTATCTTTATTTGGAAGATGGAACATGATTTGTCTATTGGCAGAATGCAGCGCTTCTAAGGCAGACACTTGGGTTCAGTGATTGCAATTTGCATTCACCCAACTTCCTCTTACCTCATTTTTCTCTCAATTTTTTCTTATTAATTTCACTTTATCTCCAGTTCTAATATCTTTTCTGTTAATAATCACTACTTTTCAGTATTCTGCTGATTTGCATTACNTAACATTGTACTGGATGAGCTTGCAAGCAAGGGAAAGAAAGCAAAATAAGAACAAATACAAAACTTAAAATTCAGATGGATAAAGCTGAAACACTCCTTTTCAGAGAAGAAATGATCATCTAATTTTAAAAAAAACTAAACAATAAAATCAATAGACAGTTTACTAATCTAAGAAGCAATTTATTATATTTTTCTTTCCTTGAGAGTCAGAGGTCACCTGTGATTCTGCCAGCACCTTATCACTGATGTGCAGTGATTTCTGCAAATCAACATAATCCCTATAGGGCAGAAAAAAAAAATAGACATACCATTATCTAAGTTAACCAAAATAAATAAATAAATAAATAAAAGATGAGAGAATATCCAAATAACAAATATAAAAACACAAAACAAAACAAAACAAAATCCAATAATCACTGCCATGAATACACAAGGAAAAAAACCCACTGGTAAAACAATAATGCAAGTGAGAAAGAGAAAGAAACTGTATATTATCAACTCAAAAAACAATGAACATGGAACACAAACAATAAAATGGAAAGAATGTAAAAAAGTGTATTTAAAACATCCAAACTAAAATCAATAAAGCGCCAGAAGAAAGACAATACCTTTCAGTAACAACTCTGAATGTAAAATGTTTTAAACTACCCACTCAAAAGACACCGACTGGTTGAATTGAAAAGCTAGAGTCAACTACACGCTCTCTTCAAAAGACTAACCTCACCTGTAAAGACACACACAGACGAATAGTGAAGGGATGGAACATGATAAACTACATGAATGTAAACCAAAAACAAGCAGCAGTAGTTATTCTTTCAATGGATAAAATAGATTGAAAAGAAAAATCCATAAAAATAGACAAAGAAGGCTACTATGTATTAACAAATGGATCTATCCAGCAA
>NW_007745133.1:2700-9243 GCF_000696425.1 Galeopterus variegatus
GCTACATGCCAACAAATTTTAAAGCCTGTAGAAAATAAATGAATTTCTGAACACAAAAAAATTCCTGTGATGGAACCAAAATGACATGGAAAACCTGAACAGGCCAAAAATGATCACTGAGATTGGAGCAGTCATCAGAAGTATCCCAACAAGGAAAACCCCAGGACCAGATGGCTTCACCACTGAACTCTACCAAAAACTTAAAGAAGTAATACTAATTCTACTCAAACTATTCCAAATAATAAAAACAGAGGCCATTCTGCCAAACTCATTCTGCAGTCACTCTGATACCTAAACCAGAAAAACATACAGCAGCAGCACCAAAAGAAAACTACAGGCCAACATCTCTGATGAACACTGTAGCAAAATCTTCAACAAAATATTAGCAATCACAATACAGCAATGCATTAAAAAAAGTACGTATGCACCATGATCAAATGGCATTTATCCCAGGGACACAAAGATGGTTCAACATACTCAAATCAGTAAATGTGACACACTGCATCAACAAAATAAAGGACAAAAACCATATGATTACCTCAACAGATGAAGTAAAAGCATTTGAAAGTATTCAACATCCCTTCATGATAAAAGCTCTTGGCAAATTCGGTGTAGAAGGAACATATCTCAGTACAGTAAAAGCCGTATATGACAAACCCACCACCAATATTATCCTGAATGGGGAAGAGCTGAAAGATTTTCCCTAAGAACAGAAACAAGACAAAGATACCCTCTCTCACCACTCACCTGTAACACAGTAGTACAAGTAAGCACTAGCCAGAGCAATCAGGCAAGAGAAAGAAATAAAAGGCATCCAGACTGGAAAAGATGAAGTCAAACTGTTTCAGTTTGCAGATGATGTGATCCTATATACAGGAAAACTTAAAGACTCTACCAAAAAACTCTTAGAGCTGATAAACAATTTCAGTAAATTTCCAGGATAAAGAATCAACATGCAAAAATCAGTACTGTTTATATATGCTGACAGTGAAACGGCAGAAAAAGAAATCAAGCAGCAAGCCCATTTAAAATGGGCACCCCCCCCAAAAAAAAAACAACAACCTAGGAATCAATTTAAGTTGCAGATGATGTGATCCTATATACAGGAAAACTTAAAGACTCTACCAAAAAACTCTTAGAGCTGATAAACAATTTCAGTAAATTTCCAGGATAAAAAATCAACATGCAAAATCAGTAGTGTTTATATATGCTGACAATGAAATGGCAGAAAAAGAAATCAAGTAGCAAGCCCATTTAAAATGGGCACCAAAATAAAATAAAATACCTAGGAAACGAATTAAGAATGGGGAACATCTCTACAATGAAAACTACAAATCACTGCTGAAAGATATTAAAGGGGACACAAAAAGATGGAAAGACATTCCATGCTCTTCTGTTGAAAGAATTAACATTGTAAAATATCCATACTACCCAAAGTAATCTACAGATTGAATGCAATTTCTATCACAATACCAATGACATTCTTCACAGAAATAGAAAAAAACAAAAACAAAAACAAAACAATCCTAACATTTATATGGGACAACAAAAGACCCTCAATAGCCAAAGCAATCCTGAACAAAAATAAACAAATAAATAGAGCTGTAGGCATTGCACTACCTGACTTCAAGTTATATTATAAAGCTATAGTACCAAAGCAGCATGTTACTGGCATAAAAACAGACATTCCAATCAATGGAACAGAATAGAGAACCAAGAAAGCAACCCACACTCTTACAACTAACTAATATATTTGACAGGAGCAGCAGGAGAGTACATCGGGGAAAGACTGCCTCTTCAGTATGTGGTGCAGGGTAAACTGAACGTCCATAAGTAGTGGAATGAATCTGAACATATTCCTCTTGCCATATACCAAAATCAACTCAAAATGGATTAAAGATTTATATGTTAGAGCCAAAACTCTAAAACTACTGATGTCTATAGGGAAAAGACTTCAGGAAGTAGGACAGGGTACAGACTTTATGAACAATACTCCAAAACCCCAAAAATGCAGGTGACAAAAGAAAAAATAAATAAACAAATGGGATTATATCAAAATGAAAAGCTTCTGCCCAGCAAGAGAAACACTTAAAAGAGTGAAAAGACAACCTACAGAATGTAACATACTATTCACAAAGTATACATCTGATAAAGGATTAACATCAAGAATATAAAAGGAACTCAACCTAAAAGTGAAAAACAAAAAAACCACAAATAACTTGATTAAAAAATGGGCAAAGGAGCAGAGAATATGCATTTCTTAAAGGAAGGTATATGAATGGTCAACAGACACATGTAAAAATGCTTAACATTACTAAGCATCAAGGAAATGCAAATCAAAACCACACTGAGGTGTCATGACACGCCAGTTACACTGGCCATTATTAAAAAAAAAAAAACAGAAAATAACAAATGCTGTTGAGGATGTAGTGTAAGGGGAACATTCCTACACTATTGGGGAGCTTTAAACTATTGCACCTTTTGTGGAAAACAGTATGGCAGTTCCTTAAACAACTACAGATATAACTGTCCTGTGATCCAGCCATCCCACTTCTGGCTGTATACCCAAAGAATGGATCATCATGTGGAAGGGATACCTGCACTCCCATATTTATCACAGCTCTGTTTACAATAGCCAAGATTTGGAACCAACATAAATGTCCCTTTATGGATGACGGCATAAGGGAAACGTGGTTTACATACTCAATGAACTACTACTCTTCCATAACAGTGAATGAAATTCTGACATTCTCAGCTGCATGGGTGACATTAGAGAAAATTATGATGTTCAGTGAAATAAGCCAGGTATAGAAAGAGAAATATCATGTCTTCACTCATAAGCAGGAGGTGAGAAAAAAAAGAAAAAGGAAGAAAGAAAGATACAGTAATTTCAATAATTCCTTGAACTTTCAGGAGAGAACTGGGGCCACCAGAGGTTGGAAAGGGCAAGGGGAAGAGGGTTAGGGAGAAATTGGTAAAGGTCCACAAAAATGTTTACATTGTATCTTTCCATAAAGAAAGGTTTAGTTGATAGATATACTAAGTATTCTGATTGGATCATTATACAATATATGCATTGAATACAATATATGTATTAAAAAGAAAATCAATTAACTCATTCTGTCTTATAATACCCTTGTGAGAAGTGGGGGAAAATATTAACTATAGAGAGATTAATTAATTTTCCTGGTGTCAGAGGAGTTGGGAGTAGAGCAAAAATTCAAACCCAGATTAGTCTGGTCTGAAGGTTAATGATATTTGTCTTTTATATAAAACAGAATTAAAGCTCTCGTGTGGGGCCGGCCTGGTGGCACACTGGAGAGTGTGCCACTTGGGAGCACAGTGGCGCTCCTGCTGAGGGTTCGGATCCCATGTGGAGACCGGTTCCCGCTCACATGCTGAGCGCGGTGCGAGCGCAACACCCAGGGTTGCAATCCTGTTGCCGGTCCCCGGTACGGGCGCGACACCGAGGGTTGCGATCCCGATACCGGTCAGTAAAAAAAGACAAAAAGGGGGAAAAAAAAAAAAAAAGCTCTCGTGTGAGTTCAATATATGTGGAGCTTACTATTTCCTGAACAAATTAAAAGGCATGCAGAAAGATGCACATTTTGGACAACAAAGGAAAGATGTGATTTACAAAATTAAATGATTGTTGAAAAGGTAAGTCATTCCTAGTAAAAGAAAACTGCTGAGAAGAGCTTAAGCTCATATTTCTGCATTGTATGGTTCTGTAAGTAAAAATGCACAAGGTTTGTGCTGGGGAAGGGAGCACATATGCGTTGAAGTAGATGCCAGAACAACTCTCTACAACACCTTGCAAATAAGATCAACTAGGACACGAAAGTCTATTCTACAGAAAAATTAAGCCATTTGAGCATTGAGTTTTGTGGAGTGTCACCATCCAATGGCACTTTGGGGAAAATCAAAAGTAGTGTGTTGGATGCACATAAAATTAAAAGATTACTTTGGTCCATGACGGCAATGGATGCAGATGTAAATGAGAGGGGGTTTTCTGAAGTACTGATGTTTCTTTCCAGAAAGTACCAGCCCTCTTTTTAGTAAGCAGTGGTTTTAAAATTCTATCTGGAGGTAAACACAGTTTTTGCACCCTATTTTTAATCTATAGAATAGTGTCTAATCTTTGTATCTTTACTTGGAAGATGGAACATGACTTGTCTATTGGCAGAATGCAGCGCTTCTAAGGCAGACACTTGGGTTCTGTGATCGCAATTTGCATTCACCCAACTTCCTCTTGCCTCATTTTTCTCTCAATTGTTTCTTATTAATTTCACTTTATCTCCAGTTCTAATATCTTTTCTGTTAATAATCACTACCTTTCAGTATTCTGCTGATTTGCATTACCTTTACCCAGTCAGCATGTGTCCCTTCCACTCCTCTTCTCACCTCATGATCTTCAATTTCTTTTTTAGCCCAAAAGTACATTAAAAAATGAACCATTTGGCTACAGTAGTAGAAATTTTTAAAGGTTTTTAGGACATACAAAGGCTCTTAATTTCATGGTATGAGAGATGTGATGAGAATTTATTTTACAGAAAAGCTTGTGTAATATGGAATAATATGGACAATATGACATAACTTATAAAGCAATGAAGTAAGTTGAATTATGTTTTCAAGTGCATGGCTCTGACATCTATACCAGCCAGTCCCTCATGGAATTATATCTGTAACTAAATGCATTCTTCAAAATCTCATATGACTGACTTTCACTAAGGCTTTGCTTAGTTGAAGAGCCTGACTTAACAGTATTCAGAAATAAGTGTCCTGACAACTATGAAACACCGTTCGCTTTAGTCTCCCGTGATAGAGCAGTAAAGGAAGTGGGAGCGTGTGGACAGTAATTATATAACTTAGGCACAAATTGAAAGAGCCCATGAGTCTGATGTCCTGCGTATAATTCAAAGATAAAGCACAATTAGTTGAAACCTTACTTTGTAGAACAACAACAACGACAAAAAGGTGGCAGATTTTCAGAAGGAAATGATGTAAATTGAATTTTCCATAAAATTTAAGTAGCATTTATATTTCAAAACGTACAGAGTGAAAGAATTGCACACAAGTAAACATGAGAGAACTTCAAGTAAAAAATACAAACTGCATATAGGGGGACTGATATTTTACTAAGCCAAGGAATGTGGTAATATCCCGTTGAGCAGTAAATGTTAATCAACGAGCATAAAAAAAATTCTCAGGCTTTTAAAATCTTAATTATTATCTCAAGGTTTTGTTTTGTTTGTGGGGGAAAGGACGTGGCATATAATGACAGTGTTGCACATGGATTAATGACAGAGAAAGCTTTTAAGAAGCTATAACCAGCAATCGTATGCAGAAAAAGTGGAAAAAAATTCAAAGCCCTGAAAATAAATAGTGTGTGTGACAATTATCCACACAAATAGGGGGTGAGTTTTTGGATAAGCATCATAAGTGTGAGAAGCATTTCTCACAGAATTTAGAACTAATTAAAAATTTAGTTTGCAGTATCTGACTTAGAATTTTTGAGTTGTTGTAATCAAAGAATTGCTTAGTACTATGCAGATAAGGAATTTGGGAAGCTTCGATGGTGGAAAAGAAAGGATACACTTACAATTTGCTCACAGGGTTACAGAGAAGACATTGAAAATAGCAGTTTATGGCTCTGTAATATTGTAAGTACAAATACAGAGTTATGTTTTCAACTCTGTATCTGGGCTTCTGGTCACTGAGAATGAAAGAGGAATTAATTTAAAGTAGTTATGAGTAGAAGTATTCAGCAGATTAGAGATTTGGCAAATATTACAGTGAGAGAAAGTAGATGGAACAGGTGGATAAATAAAGCCCCATCCCAGATATGTGAATGAAAGACAAAGCTTGGAACAGATCTTCCCCTCACAGTAAGTAGCCCAGAGTGTCTTGAAATTTCCTGGGCAGAATGGGGAAGTATAAAAAACATAGCTTAGAGAGGGAGATTGAGGAAAGACTCCTACTTGAGAAATGCTGCATACCTGAGCTCCATCTTCCTTCTCTCCCCCACCTCTGCGAGCACTGCAGTGAGAAAAAAAGATATTTGTCAGGAACAAAATTATACAAAGATCCATTGAAAATAAATTGATCAGGCCATCTAGGGAGTGTTAAGGCTTCTACAGTGATTTAAACAGCTTAGGAACGCTTTCTCCTTTCGACACTTATCTCCTCCAGATCAAAAATAGGTTCCCACAGCCACAACATCAAGGTCAATCACCACAGCCACAATCAATTGTCCAGGCCACCACAGAACACAGAACTCCTAACCATGTTCTATGTGATGAAAACATGCAATGAAATCTATCACTAAAGATATTTTTAAAATGAAATATACTATAAAAATAAGAACTCCTACACCAGCCTTCTACTTTGCAGGAGAGGACTGGAGTAGAAAGTGGACATCTGAAACTCTCCCCCCCTGCCAAAAAAAAAAAAACCCAAACAAACAAAAAATAGGAATTTTCTTTTTTTTTTCTTTTTTTGTCTTTTTCCGTGTCCGGCAATGGATCGCAACCCTCAGTGTCG
>NW_007745133.1:10527-11513 GCF_000696425.1 Galeopterus variegatus
TTCTCCTCAGACTGCAGAAAGTTAACATTTAGTATGTTCAGACGAACCCCACAAAGTTTGGTAGGAATAAATGGGTAAGGTTTCCTTCACAATATTCTTCTTCTGAGCATTTCAACTGATTCTCACTGTGACCTGGCATGTAGAGTTCTAATTCATATAGAGTTTAAATGTAACAATTTTGTACCTCAATTTATTACCCAAAATGCGTGGACAGCATCCTGTAGAAACAAATGCTTTAATTCTTGGTGGAGATATATGCACCTAAAATCTTTTAGAAGCACAATTAGCTATATTTGTTCAGATATACAATTTTATCATAGCTTTTGAAACAATGCTTTCCAGTGTAAAATGTAATTAAATATTTATGCACAAATAAGTTAANGTGTTCTAACTGTTTCTATTTTTTAAAAAATTATGTATTTAGAGAGTCCAGATTTACTGAGATTGTTCCTTGGTTAGGCCAGGTATTGGGGCATGTGAGGGACTATTTCCCCAAAACTCTTATCAATGAATAGGCAGAGCTACCCACCTTTTCACTTGAAAATAGATGAGGAATAACATGTATTTAATCAAAGTAATTTTGCTTCTGTAGAGCTAGGGCTAGGGTCTCTGGAGCTCACAGACCCCTCGAGCCCATTCACAAACCCTTCACAGGCAGGTCTATGAGCAGGTAACCAGCAAAAAGGTCCTTGGAGACTTGGCTGAAGTAGGAATAGTCTTTATTCAGCACGCACAACACTATGAGCTAAGCATTCCACAAGGGAAACTCAGAAACTCAAGTGCTACCGGCACAGTCCAAAGAAAAACTGAAACTAAGCAGCTGCCAGCAGAGTAAACGTGCTCTATTGTTAGACTTGAGTGCTCTGCCCCTAGCCTGCTTCACAATCTGCAGAACACACAAAAGCAATGAACTAGAAAGATACCTGGGTGCACATGCACACTAACTCCACCTACACAACTTGTTTACAAGAAATGTGCTGCTTGAC
>NW_007745133.1:13002-14071 GCF_000696425.1 Galeopterus variegatus
GATGGACATTATGTTGGTTCCTTAGCCTGGCTGTTGTAAATACAACTCTGGTAAACATAGGGGTGCAGGTGACCCTTTCACATGATGATTTACATTCCTTTGGGTGTATATCCAGTCATGGAATTGTTGGATCACAAGGTAGTGCTATCTGTAGTTGATTAAGGAACATCCATACTGTTCCCCATAATGGCTGTACTAATTAACAATTCCTTCAACAGTGAAGAAGGATTCCACTTTCTCCATAACTTCACCAGCATTTTTATTCTCTTTTTCATAATAGCCAAACTGGGGTAACATTATATCTTGAGCTGGTCGTGGTTTGCATTTTGCTGTTGACTACTGATGTTGAGCATTTTTCATATACCTGTTGGCCATTTGTGTTTCCCCCTTTAAGAGATATCATTTCAGCTCCTTTGCCCATTTTTTTCATCAGATTATTTAGTTTTTACTGTGAAGAAGTATCATTTCCTTGTATATTATGGATATTAATACCTTGTTGGATTTATAGTTTGCAAATATTTTCTCTCATTCTGTAAGTTGTGTTTTCACTATGTTGATTGTTTTCTGTGCTGTGCAGATTTTTAGTTTGATATAATCCCATTTGTTTATTTTTTTCCTTTGTTTCTGATGCTTTGGGGGTCTTATTCATAATGTCTTTGACCAGCCTTACACCCTGAAGTTTTTCCTATTTTCTTCCAGGAGTTTTAAAGTTTCAGGTCTTATATTTAAGTCTTTAATCCATTTTGAGTAGATTTTTGTATATGGTGAGAGGGATGGTTCTAGTTTTCTTGTTCTACATATGGACTTCCCAGAACTATTTATTGAAGAGGCTTTCCCCATTGTATGTTCTAGGTGTCCTTGTCAAAGATCAGTTGGCCATAAATATGTTGGTTGATTTCTGTGTTCACTATTCCGTTCAGTTATTACATGTGTCTGTTTTTATGTCTGTACCATGCTGTTTTGGTACCATAGCTTTGTAATATAACTTGAAGTAAGGAAGTGTAATGCCTCTGACTTATAAAAAATTATTCAAAATCTTCGTTGTTACGATGAGTTTTAGGATTTTTTT
>NW_007745133.1:14824-15242 GCF_000696425.1 Galeopterus variegatus
GATGAGTTTTAGGATTTTTTTCTATTTTTATGAAGAATATCATTGATATTTGGATGGGAATCACATTGAATCTTTGGATAGTATGGATATTTCCACTAGTTTGTTTCTTCCAATATATACACAAGGAATGTCTTTCCATCTTTTGATGTCCTCTTAAATTTTTTTTTTGATGGTGATGTGTAGTTCTCATTGTAGAGATTGTATACATTCTTTGTTAAATTTATGCCTAGGTATTTTATTTTTGTATGTATGAATATTTTAAATAGGCTTGCTTTCTTGATTTCTTTTCTGCTACTTCATTGTTGGAGTATACAAATGCTACTCATTTTTGTATATCTATTTTGTATCCTGCATCAGTACTAAATTCATTTATCAGCTCTAAATTCATTTTTGTTAGAGTCTTTCAGGTTTTCTCTAT
>NW_007745134.1:0-206 GCF_000696425.1 Galeopterus variegatus
AAATATGGACTAGTACAGAAAATTGGTACAGAGGAGTAAGGTGTTGCTATACAGATACCTGAAAATGTGGAATCGGCTTTGGAACTGGGTAACGGACAAAAGTTGGAAGACTTTGGAGGACTCAGAGGAAGAAAAAAAAAGATGAGTGAAGGTTTAGAATGTCTTAGAGACGGGTTAAACAGTTGTGACCAGAATGCTGACAGAAA
>NW_007745134.1:3733-4000 GCF_000696425.1 Galeopterus variegatus
GAAGGGTCACTGCTGCCAAGTTGTGGTTACTGGAGACCAGAGAGTAAAATAGCAAATATTCTGAAGCTGGCACATGGGCAGATGCAGCCACTGTGAACAGAGTCACGCAGCCATGTGAAACACGATACCTGGGCAGAGACCCTATGTCACTCCCAGTCAGAGCTGAGGCTGCCAGTGGGCCATGGAGTGGTTTGTCCTGTGACCACGCAGCCACAGAGCCATGTGTGCTGCTCTGCATGATGGAGCCACCAGGGGAGGGACTGCCCG
>NW_007745134.1:5757-6535 GCF_000696425.1 Galeopterus variegatus
CAACTTAGAGATGGGGGAGAGGTAACTAGTAGATATACAAGTGTATCTGGGAAATTATGGAGTGACGCTTCCCAAAGAGAGAAAAATAACCAGGAGAAAGTTATAAACAAGTCTGCCAGCCAGGGCTGCACTTTAATGGAGATGGTGTTAAGGAGCCTAGACCAGCTCTGGAAGGGATTGTGAGAAAGTGCTCAAGGAACACTCAGTCCTTTCAAGAGGCTGTGACACAAATGACATCTCCATTGAAGGCGCTCATGCTTATGAACTGAATCCAGCCTCTCTCTCCAAGGCAAACCTCCAGAGAAACCACTCAGCAAACTCACAGAATCATGAGAAATAATGAATTGTCATTTCAATCCTTTAAGTACTAAGGTGCTATGTTGTGCCCCATCTCTCTCTACTCCCCCATACTTTGTTTTTTTAATTTAAATTTATTTTTCTTAATTGGCACATGATAATTGCATGTATTTCTTGGGTACAATGGGATATTTGAGTACGTGTATACGGTGTGCAATAATCATGTTAGAGTAATTAGCATATCCATCTCCTTAAACATTGGACATTTCTTTGTTTGAGGAACATTCAAAATCTTCTCTACTAACTATTTGAAATTCTACAATAAATTGTTTTTAACAATCACATCCCTACAGTGCTATAAAGCACTAGAACTTACTCTTCCTATTTAGCTGCAATTTTCCATCTATTGAAAAGCCTCTCCCTACTCCTCGCCATTGTTGGTTCATTTATAATTCAGTACAATTATGGTAGATTAGAAAAC
>NW_007745134.1:8416-8624 GCF_000696425.1 Galeopterus variegatus
TCATTAATGGCTTAATGGTAGTCATGGGCATGGTTCTGATGGCTTGGGAGCCTCCACCCTGATTTCAAAGGATGTATGAAAAAGCCTGGGGGCCCAGAAAGAGATCTGTCCCAGAGGACAGAGTCACCGCTAAGCAGCAACACAGGGCCAGAGTTGCAGCAGAGAAATCCTACCAGAGCCATGTCTAGTGGAGCCATGAGAGCGGGAC
>NW_007745134.1:10629-11732 GCF_000696425.1 Galeopterus variegatus
AGATTTCTCCCAACTCCTGAGCCATGATATGCCCAGATAATTGACTCTCATACAAAACTTTCAAAACATTTAAAAATATCTCAAGAACACAATTTAGAAACATACAAACAAAATTACAGTCATTTCCGTAATTTAAACTATTGAGTCACCTCAGTCACCCTGTACCAAGTGTACTATCCACAGTGAGTAGATAAAATGGAAAGTGAAGGTAGAATCTGTTAGAGTCGTACAAGGGCCGTGCATACTCTCCATGAGGGCTGGGACCACAGACCCATGAAGACAATGAACAGTCCAGAGAATAACGTGTCATGACTGTTTTCTGTAGGGCAGCTTCTCCCCAGGTGGTTAAGGGCTATCTTAGGCTGTGTCCTTTCTTGTGCCTGTCAATGGTGACAGAGGAGTTCTTTAAGTAAAAAAATCTTGAGCAAGGCTTTCCTATGCCTCTCTGAGCCTGAACATTGTGGCGATGGATACACTTAAGGAAGAGAAGGGGCGTGTGATCATGAGAAAGGAAGGAAGGGAGGGAGAAAATATGGTGTGTATATTCACTGAGAGTTGGTACAGTAATAGTGAGGAAACGGAATATGGTCTCCAAGATATCAGATCCTCTTCCATTGAGAATGGGTATGTTACTTTATATAGGGAAAGGGTATATTTAGACATAAACTAAGGATATTAAGATAGGAAGATTATCCAGGTCTAAGTGCAGTCACAAGTGTCCATAAAAGACTGAGAGAAAGAGATTTAACAGAGACGGCAGTGGAGAAAGTGATGTGACCAAGAGGCAGAGACTGTAGTGACATGGCCACAGCCAAGGAAAGCTGCAGCCACCAGAAATTGGAAGAGGCAAGAACCAAATTCTCCAACAGAGCCTCTGGAGAGAGCTCAGCCTGTCCTTGGCCCACTGATACTGATTCCAGATTTCTGGCCCCTAGAACTGTGAGAGAATATATTACTGTTGCTTTCAGCCATCAAATGTTTGGTAATTCATCACAGCAGCCGTAGGAAACTCACATAAATGTGACTCAGAGAAAATCCACACTAAAGGTGCTATAGTCATTTGTAATCTCCTTGTTTAATTTTCTAAGGCTACAAATAGATTG
>NW_007745134.1:12665-13715 GCF_000696425.1 Galeopterus variegatus
GGACAGTGAAAAGCACTTCTGCAAACCAGCGATGACTGAGTGTGACTGGAGCTCAAGCTCATCTGTAAACACAGAAATATGCCTCTGTGTTATTCCACCCTGAAGGTGAGGGAGCTGGGGTGTGCACACACTTCTTCCTGCCATCACCGATTGAGGGCTGTCCTAGGGGATGCTCGTTCCATGCCTGTGGTCTGCCATGTGTGCAGGCAGAGCTGCCTTCTCCAGCCTCACAGACAGCACCGAGGTGAAATATGGCTGGTGGAAGTCAACAGAAGCACGGTGAAGGGGAAAGACGAAGGTTTTCAACAATGACTGCTAATATACCCAGAAAAAATATGTGGACATTTAATCTGGAGCTGCATCTCTCTGAAACTGTTTCCTGGCAGGCAGATTGCAAGCATGATTTTTTGAAATTCAGACCCCAAGATGGGCAGCAGGAGGTTTGTGAACAGGCCCTATCACTGTGGTCTGGTCATTGGTAACCATGCATCATTGATACACCCTGGAGTCCCCAGGCTCCAGGACACTGAGGCTGAGGGAGTCAGTTCCACTTCCCCTGCTGCTAAACCTGCCGGGATACCCAGGGCCAAAGTAGAGATGGGAACTATAAGGGGTTCAAATCTTTGTACAAATTTTATCTTATTCCAAGATATTTCTCAGTGGACATGAACAGAAAATAGAACATCTCTCTCCTGGAGATGCAGGGAAGTTGGCAACTATGTCAGGGTGATGTCCCCACTCTATGCTAAAAAGGACAAAGTGGCATTTCTGGTGCATGACAGGAACAAACACTGAGCAGCAGTGCTTTTGGATGAAGGAATCAGATTAAGTGTCACTAGTCAGTCCTTCATGCTGATGAACTATGAGAAATAATACCAAATGGCAGAATGGGGTAGAATACAGTAGACCCCAAACCAAGAACAAATGCTATGTCTTATAGTCCCTGGATATTAAAGAGACTTACAGCTTTTGATAATGGTGGATCTGAGAGAGACATACACATTGAGGAAACAGGGCATTATCTTTGTGTATCTGCAGTAAAACATTTGA
>NW_007745134.1:18741-18972 GCF_000696425.1 Galeopterus variegatus
ATTTTCTTAGTTTTCCTATCCATCAAAAAAGGAAAGGCAGCCTCTGAGAATGAGACTTTGTCCACTCTCTTTGGTTAGGTCCACCACTGTAAAGGATTTCTGTGCAAGCAGCATATTTATAAGGTGTAGGTTACACTGTGAGAGACGAAGGAAGACAGGGAAGAGGAGCCGGACAGTGAAAAGCACTTCTGCAAACCAGCGATGACTGAGTGTGACTGGAGCTCAAGCTCA
>NW_007745135.1:0-15235 GCF_000696425.1 Galeopterus variegatus
TTTTTTTTACAACTTTCCTTTCTACTTGAATTTTTTAACTGTAAGCATTTATTGCCTTTTTTGAAAAAGCTTTTGTTTTTAATGTTATTTGATTTATCTCAGGTGCAATCATAAGCCTTTATTATTATTTTGTTTGTTAGGCTTCTGTGATTTAAAAAACTACTAAAATATTATTAAAAATTAAATAAGATAATATAGCTGAGATTTTTTTTTATAATGCCTGCCACAGAATAAATGTTAATCAAATCTGTCATAAATAACAATATCACCTTCATAACTACAAAAACACTACAACCCAGGAAAAGCAAAGAATAGCAAAATTCACAGCAATTACTCTGAACATTTTCATTTCAGTCATTCTGGTTAATTTCAGGCCCTGGAATCAAGAATGAGTGTTTATATGTTGATTAAATTGCTTTATGATGAATTGCAAAGAAGTCTTGGAATTATTTTTGTGCTGGGATTCTCTTGTATTAAAGAGTCTTTGAAGCAATTTGGACATTCAAGTGCATCTAGTTTTGTTGTTTTCTTTTTTCCCCCCACTAAGATTTTTCACAGTTTGGGCATTAGTTATGTTGAGATTCAACCTAAGAGTACATCACTAGCTAAAACTGAATGATATTGTGGTCCACACATAAGACAAATGACTAATTTGAATTAACCTGTTTAGTTAATGAGGAGCACCTAGATTACAGGAGAGCATTTTTAAATAAGATTAACTGTTAATTTTATGTTTAATTTTTTTATTCACCGATCCCTTTCTTTGTTCTAATTCATTCTTTTGACTTCCTTCCTTCCTTCTTCCTTCCTTCCCTTCCTTCCTCCCTGTATTCAATAAGCATCTATTCCGTATTTTAAAACCAGAAATCAAGCTCAGTTAGTAATTTTCTTATGCAAATACCTTTGACCAAGACAAAAAGCAAGGTCTGAACTAAAATTTTGCTTTTGCAAAAGCAATTTTGGGGGAATGTTAATTTCCTATATTGTTCTTCTATAGACACTAATTATCATTTACCAGATTTTTAGGGCTTATGCAAGCCATGTAACCCCACCAGGCCTCAGTCTGTTTCCCTCTAAAATGGGATAATAATACTTTATCATATATATATAAAGAATTTAGCTCTATGCTGGTTGATTGTAGGTTGAAGTGTAACAAAAGAATCTTTTTCACCTTTCGTTATAACTTTTGCATGTCATGAAGAACCTACAATGTGACCCAGGCTGTTGATGCAAGCTTGGGGAAGCAAACCAAGGCATGACTGCATAGTGGCAGTGACTTTGTTCCTAAAGTAAGACAAAACCTGGCTCTTCAGTGCTGTCATTTATTAAGCACTCACTCACACACCACACCCATGTCAAGTCCTTTATATACATTGTACATTAGGTATTATTGTATTAGTCTCATTTTACAGAGAAGGAAATGAAGGCCCCTGAGAGAGGGCAAGGACCTTCCCTAGGGTAAGTAACAAAGTTCAGATTCAAACTCAGGTGGTCCAGAGCCTCATAGCTTTAATCACTATGCCCCCTGGGACCCAGGGGCAGAAAGGTACCTAGCTACAAAGTCAGGCACATTACTGAGCTGAGGCTCCGTAAATTCTCCCTGAATGGCCCAAGTAATTCCCTCTGTGGGGCTAAGTCAGAGGAGGGGTATAGGCATTGAACTCCAAGCCAGGTAAACCTTCATGAGGGCTTCTCCAAGCTCTCCTCCCCAACTACACTAAACCTGACTCGTGCCCCCAAACACCTAGTGTCATTGTGCATGTGACCCAGGCTTGGACTCCAGCTCTTCCTTGTCCTCTTCTCTGTCTGTCATCAATCTCCTTGCACAGAGGCCACGTCTCCTAATCTTTTGGTATCTTGGCAGTGGTGGGCGGTGCCCACTCTGTTTCAGTCAAGGTTCTTTGGATCATAAGGAAGAATAACCCTTTTCAAAGGAAAGTACGACCCTGCCATAAACCAGGGAACTGAAGGGAAGACTGAGCTGCTGGACATTGGGGTGGGGTAGTGGGGGGAACCAGGCATCTCCATGGACCTGGACTTTGTAGATCCTCAGCACCTTCTCAGACTTCATTCTCTCAAGATCTCCATGTCTCCCTTCAGACTTTCAGGCCCCTCCTTCTCAAGGATTTGGCTCTCTCTGGGTGGTCTTTTAGACTGTCCTCTATGATTAAGGTAGAGTCTGTTAGGGCCTGAGAAAGGAAGTCATGGCCTAAATAGATTTCTTTCAATTGTGTCCACAACATTGGTCCTTCAGAAATGATTGTTAGAGGAATTTCTTATCAGGAATGATGTATTACAGGGCAAATAATGACCTGTTCCTGGTGGCCTAGTCCATCAGGTAGTATGGGACAGCTCCATTCATCCAAATACTTACTCATAGGCAGTCCTTCTTTGCATGGTACTGTGTTAACTGAAACTCGTGTGTCTTGAAACCATGTCCTCCCTTTGCACAGTTCCATGGTGGCTGAGATGCCACCATGGATAGTATCTGTATTTTAGACTTATTTTATGCTAGTCCTTTTTCTGGGAGCTGAGGATATAGCAATCAACAAAACAACCAAATGTTCCTGCCTGGGAATATTTACTTCAGGTAAGGGAGAAGGAAAATAAAGATCAGCATATGCACTACCTAGTGTGCTAGGTGGGAAATGCTAGGGAGAAAACAAAGAAAGGAGATGGCAGAAGAGTCAGAGGTCAGGGTAGAGGGTTCGATGTTAGATAGGATGACCAAGAATGGCTCTGCTGAGAAAGGGACCGATAAGTAGACACAAAGAAAGTAAGGAAGCAAGCCAAGGAGTGATCTGGAGGAAGAGAATTCATGAAAACAGAATCTCACATGCCCTTTTCTGAGAAACAGCTTCTCAGAATGGAGAGAAGGATTGAGGTCAACCAGAAAAAGGAAATTCTTTTGCGCAGAATCAGCTGCTACTCCAGGTAAACAAGTGGCAACTCTATAAGGGATATTTCCAGGAGGATCTTCAATTCCAATCCCACATGTGTCCTCGTTAGCACGGAGTTTTCCAAACACAGGTGACTGCTTGCACAGTTGGTTAGCTCACACAAGTTGCTCAGCAGTCTTTTCAGTGGCTCATGAATTACAAATCTTAGATCCTTGGCCCCAAATATGGCTGCTTAGTTCTGACAGTCCGCTCACTAGAACGCAGACTTCTTGATACAAACCCTCAGTCTTCAGCTATTGACACACTTGAAAGACTGTAGATCACAGTTTTAATTACTTTATGGGTAGCCCTCTCTCTTTGCTGCGTGTACAGCCTTATTCATCATTGTGCTTCTGGCTTGGGTCTCTGCTAAAAGAGGATCAGGAACAGAGACTGGCATGGACTTAGATCTCTCAGTAAAGCTCTTGGAAGGGACTTTCTCTTTTTTGTTTTCTTTTGTGTATTTTAGGGACGTCTTCTGTCTATGTACAGAAAAGTAGTAGGTCTATTGATTCAAAGATTGGCGGTGACTTAAATGACAAGAACGCATTGTCATAACATTGGTTGTGTACCTCTGTGTCTTCTGGTTGGATCAAATCTGAGGACAGGTAAATCCCTCTGGCATTTGGCTTGGCCAAGGACTTTGTACTGCTGTGTTGATAATAGGCCACTTCGATACTTTTTGGTCTAATGCTCCAGAAAGAGGAAAAAATTAATTCTCTCCTTTATACCTTTTCCCAAGCTTTTCCCTCCATCGGGCATTATCTCTTAAGATTCACTTAGACTTTGCCACTTCTTGGAAGCATTCCGTGACCACCATCTGTGAAGCTAAATCAGGCTTCTGCCTCTGCTGTTCCATCATGTCCTGAGCATAGTTATGATCTAGGTCTCATGCCCTTTTGCTGTAACCCCCTTGTTTTCTTATCTGCTTCCCACTGGACAGTGAGCTTCCTGAGGGCAGGCACTGGGGCTTAATTTGATTCGTATAACAAGTTTTTACTGGGAACTTACTATGGCCAGGCACTGGATTTGACTCTAGGAATTCCAAAATGAGCAGCACATGCCCAGTTCTGCTCACATAGAGTTTACAGTATACTGGGCTTAAGACAGACATTAAAGAAATGATCGCAACAGGAAGTTGCAATGACTAAGTTTGCTGAGCACTATGAAGGAAAAATTCAGGACCCTATAAGGGCCCTGTTTGCTTCTGTCCTTAAAGCACTAGCAAAAAATTGTCATTAAATGAATGTTTGATTTGAATTAGACTGAGAATATCAACTTCGTCCCTTCATCCTGCTGATACTAACTCTCCACAGCTTTTAAATGCCAAGTGGTAGGTGCCTTTGTTCTGCTGAGTTGACACCTTTGCCCCAAAGGTGCAAATGAATAACTAAGTTAATTTTTTTTTTTTTACAGATTTCTGTCTAGAGATTTTTATGGCTTTCAGAAGCCTTTAAAGCCTTTCCTTTACCCCATGTGAATTCTGCTATGGATTGATGTATGGCATATTTTCAATGTCTGATTTATGCCCAGCAACAACTTAGTTTCCGTAATTAATAGAAGGCTCTGTCTGAGAAAGAGAGTGTTTGGAATTTCCGAGGGCTGTGGATTTCATCCAGAATACCACATGATACTTCAGAGACTGCACTGCCACTCACCTAGCTAGGAGGTTCCAGCTCTGCTTGCGAAATGTTGCTAGGAAGCATCCAAGTTTATTGGGAGCAGTGAGTTTCAAGGATAGCAATTAAGCTCTTCTGTATTCTTCAGCTGGCTCAGGAGGGGCGTGCTGAGACTGCACTGTAGCAACACCTCCTTGACTGCCAGCAAGAACAGTGTGAGCTTTCTGTGGCTCATCTCAGCCAGCTCCTGCTCGCCCCTGGCACTCTGAAATCCACCCTACTCCTTGGTGGTACTTTTAAAAATCTCTCCATTATGTTCAACAGCATGTCAGCTGAGAGTTCAGGCTTACAAGATCATGTCCAATGGGCCAAAGTGTCTAAAATAAATGTTAGCTCATAAAACATATGTGGCACATCTATGGGGCTCAAGCAAAGCCTACACAGAGAAAAAAATACCAAGTGAACTTGTTGAACCCAGCTGTGACAGACACAGGAATTGGATTTTTTTTCAACAGAGTATTTTCAACTTCCAGGCAAGCAAATAAGTTGAAAAAGGAATATACACTTTGCTCCATAGTAAAAAGTGATGAATCTGGATCTTTCCAAGGCTTGCAAAGCTGGTCTTCATAAATCCATGCATTCATTTATTCAACAAAATTTTATGGAGTATCTGTTACTTGCCAGGTACTATGTTCAGCACTGCAGTTAAAATGGTGACTAAGAAAAGATTTGCCCTTGAGATTTGCCCAGTTGGAGAGATTGACATTAACCATTTAAGCAAATGAATATGATTTTCAGGCAGTAATAAGAGCTAGGAAGATAAGGATGCAGGGACGTATGAGAACTGTGTGATGAGGTGATGTTTTAAGTGAGTCCCAAAGGGTGAGAATAAGCTGTTACATGAACAAGGAAGAACTTTCCAGTGAATGGAAAGAGCAAGTGCACAGGCCCTGTTGAGAAAGGCCTGGGAGCTCCCAGAAGCATTGAGAAGGCCACTCTCTCTGGGATTAGTGAGTAGGGTGGAGAGAGGCGGGGAATGAGGCCATTGGGGCACGGGTCTGCAGGTGTTTGATACAGAGTAAGGAGTTGCCTCCACTTGAAAGATTTTAGGCAGCAGAACTCAGACATGATCTTTGGCCTGGATTGGAATGGAAAGCTCCTTTATAAGACTGAGGTGTGCCTTTCCCCGCCTGCCATAATAACGGACAGCAGCTTCCCTGTGAGGGACTCCAAGCCCACAAGCACAGGTGCACTTTGGGGTGGCTTCTGCAACACATTAACATAACTTGCAGCAATTATTTTGCCTTGGATTTGCAGAATAAACAAAGGCTTTGTTGAGTCTCTGGTTTGAGGTAATAAGTCGCTAATGCTGTGTTTGCACACTCCTCAACTTCCAGGCTGTGTGGATTTTTTTCTCCAGTTTTACTCCACTTCTCTTTTTTGCTAATTTGTTCCAAACATGTCATGTTTTCCTATAACAAAACATGAGTACCCACTTGATACCATTTAATATTTAATTCGAATAATAAAATACTTATCAAATGAAATGTTTACGTGCATAAATTTTTATATTCCCTTAGGAGAGTGTTTTGGTAGATAGGTGAATCTCTCATACTACACAATTGCATTTTAAATGATACACAGATAAACTTAACAATTTAATTGTAATGTATTTACTTTAATGTGTCGTATGTATAAAAAATGAGGGTCACCTCAAACTGGCAATTTTGCAGCTATTATCACTCGATTTTTACGATCAATCGTAATATGAAATTTACTGTTCAAATATATTTATTTAAGAAGTGAGTTTATTTAAATAAGGAAGCTCAGATATGCTGATATTTATAAGACACAGTCCCCTGAATGGAATTTTGTCCCAATCAGCCATTTCTCTTAAGTTCTTATCCCCCTCCCAGTTTTTCATCTGATGTGGGTTGCCCGTCAAGCTGATAACAAAGCCAGGTATTGAAGTTGCTTTGCTCAAAATGTGGTTTAAATAATTTTTAAAATTTACCCACTACTTAAATCATCCATTACATTCTGATTTTTCTCATTAAATTTTGCAATATGATTATATTTTAGATGCAAAGCCATCGCATTTACTAAAAGATCCATCTATTCCCTTAAGTTGGATTTTTGAAGAAGCAAAAAAATCACAACTTTTTTTTCAGGAGGAATGAGGCACTGTTGATGTACACACAACATCACAACCCAGTGTAGATAAAGCCCTTCATTATAGCTCATGTCAGATGTTCAGAGTGTGCTAAAAACCGGTGCTTCTGTTTGGTTCACCCAGGGAGGGCCTCTTAATGTCAATTCTAATACTATACAGAGGGACCTTAGTAGAATTGGAAGCCAACCTGGTTACCGTTCTGTATTCTCACATCCCTTTTTTGATGCATAACCTGAGTCAAGAAAATATCTGAAGATATTTTTAGCCAGAAGTTTCAGCCAGAATTCAAAGCCAAGTTTCATTCTCTGTCTTAAGTCTAGCTACCAGATGGCATTTCATCAGTCAACTTGAGTCTTCTCATGTTAGTTGTTGACTCTGATCTGTTTGACAAAGAAAGAGTGTGGGTTGCTGTTCTATTTTTCTGTCAAGACAGCCTAACAAACAAGACGTTACCTGGGGCATAAATGTTAGCCATGGGAAAAAGGAAACAATATTCCCCTGCATGATGCTGACTACCACATTATGTCATTAGCTTCTTCTGAAACTCTTCTTGGAAACATTTCTCTCTCAGTTATAATTTGTATATTGCTGTATTTTTTTGAAAATTGTTTCAAAGTCCTAAGTCAAAATAAAATACTGCATGAGAGCAGAGTGGGAAAGGATCTGAGAAGTAATAGTAAAATGACACTCTGGGACAGTGAAATGTGTTTATTTTGTACATTCTGCTGGAAAGAAAGAACTTCATGTCAGTATAGCATAGACCAGAGGGGTGACAAAGTTTTTTTCTGTAAAGGGCCAGGTAGTATATAGTTTTGACTTTGCAGGTCACTTGGCCTTTGTAGTAACTACACAGCTGGAAAGCAGCTGTAGACTATGTAAACAAATAGCAATGGTTGTTTTCCAATAAAACTTTATTTACAAAACAAGTGGTGGGCCAGATTTGGCCCTGGGACTGTAGTTTGCCAACCCTTAACACGGAAGATGAGTTTGACCCTTAGACTCATACAGACATGAGCCACATCATGCTTGTCAGTTGTGGGAACCAGGCCATCTTAATGTATCTCTCAGCTTGTCAGTTTCTACTTTTGTAAAATGGGAATAATGATATATTCCTTCCGATGGGCTATTGGGAGAATCTAACAATTAATGCTCAAAGTGATTAGCACAGATCTGACACAGTAAGTGGTCATCCAATGTTAGATGCTGCTGTTGCCATGGTGGTGCTGTGGTTGCCAGATTCGAAGCCCTGCCCATTATTTCCCCTCCAGTCCACTGACCTCGGAGAAGTAAGAGTAACCTTAACATGGAAATTGGCCCAAGTCTTTCTTCTGCATAACGCCTTTCTGTGGTTTCCCATGTCTTTCCCATGGCCTGATGTAGCCCATGCTCCCTTTTCTAACATGGTGGGCACTACTCTCCCCCACTCTCCCTGGGTGGGCTCTAAGCATACTGAAATAGCACATGGAGCTCTTTTATGCCTCAGGACATTTACACACGCTTTTCCCTCTTTCCCGGAATGCTATTCCCTTGGCTATTCTTATGGCTGGTTTCTTCTTATCCTTTAGGTGTTTGCTTATATGCTACTTACTCAGAGAAGCCTTTATTACTCGCCCATCATAACTGTTTCCTCATAACTCTTAGCAAAATGTAATAGCAATGATGGTTGTCTTTTTCACAATTGAGATCACAGTGCTTTGTACTGTGTTCTGGCACATAATAAACACTTAATAAACACACGCTAAATAAAAAAAATAAATGATTCAGTAATTCATTATTATGATGATGATCATCATGAGTAATACTGAAAGCATCGGATCCAATACAGGTTTCACCAAACTTCAACCTTCTTCAAACTACTTCATGATTTTTACTATATTTATGTACCTCTTATATTTAAAATTGTTTTGTACTCCCTTTCTTTTTTAGTTAGTTTTCTATTAAGCCAGGGATTGATCAATTGCAGCCTTTTGCCAAATTTGGCCCTCCACCCGTTTTTATAAATAAAGTTTTATTATAACACAGCCACACCTATTCATTACTGTATTGTCTATGTACGCTTTCACCTTACAGTGGCAGAATAGAACTGTCTTGCCTGCGAATCTGGAAATATTTACTATGTGGTCCTTTACAGAAAACATTTCCCAACCCCTGTACTAAGCAATAAAAGCCACTAAATCCCAAGCTTAATATGCTAATTATGTTTTTATTTCCATTCTCCTTAAAAACAATCTTATAACTTTTTAATAATATTTTGCTCAAGGACCCACTAAAAACATCTTGCCTGCCACCTCTGGTATGTGAGCCATATTTGGGGAATCATTGCCCTTATACAACAGCGAGAGTCCACACCTGAGTGAAAATCCAACATGTGGGTTCTTGATTTGGTGCAAGTTAGAACATTTCCCCCAGGAGATCCTTTAGGTGACTTCTTTGCTTTGGGAAGTGCAATTATCAAATTTATCCAAAAGTCAATTCATGGGCCGTTCTCCCCGCAGTTCTATCCATCTGCCTGGCTTCCTCTTGCTAACCTTGCACACAGGTGTGCTGCGAGTCTGACATGAACATCTGCATCAGATGCCATTATAACAGGTGTCAAAAATGCTGCTGCTCTCCCAGAACAGCAGACCCTTGACAAGACAGATGAAACCTACAGCTTTCTATCTGTACCAGAGCTTCCAGAAATCAGGGATGCTGGTTTTTTTCTCACATTATGAGTAGCTGGTGTCTGTTCTGTTAGATATTTGTTTGTTAGGAAAATTCTGCCTTCTAGAATTTTCCCCAGATTTACATGTTGCATGGTGAAATCTCTTAGAGAACACAAAAGTATTTGCAGATATTGTCTTATTTTTGTTTTTCAATGAAAGACATTTGGGTTATTACCTCAAAGGGAAGGGTATCAGTTAGACCTCTTTCAGTTGCAGGAGGCAGAAAACCCAACCCCAAATGGCTTAAACAATTGGCAATTTACTGGCTTATGTGACTCAAAATTCCAGGACAGGCTGGCTTCATTCACTGCAGTTCAAGTCATCAAATTATATCATGAAGTCTCAGTTTCTCTCCAATTCTGTAGTCCATTTCTACTGTGTTGGCTTTATCCCGAGGCAATCTCTCTTCAAACGATGACCAGATGGCTACCAGCTTCTGTCTTCTTAGGAATAAGACCAGCTTCAAGGAGCTGGCCTCTGTCTCCAAAGTTCTAGTCAACATCTCATGACATCTAATTGGGTGTGCTGGTGTCAGGCCCAACCAGTCATTTTTGCCAGAGAAATGGGATGCTCTGATAAGTATAAAACATGCCATTCCTGGAGCCAGGAATGGAGTTAGCCGGCTGCCCCAGAATGAAGTGGGTGCTAAGTGGGAATTCAAAAGTGCAATCAGCAGCTACTATCAAAAGCAGGGTGAATGTGTGACAGGGCAAAACAACAGCAACAACAACAAATTTCTACTACATAAAAAGTTGGCTTGCTCCCCAAGGACTGGTTTTCCACCTCACTCTACCACAGGGTTTCTCACCGTCTGCACTGTTGACATTTAGGCCCAGATCATTCTTTGTGGTGGGGGCTGTCCTGTGAACTGTAAAATCTTTAGCAACATCCCCAACCTCTACTCACTACATGCATCTTCTTCTCATCCCCCGGCTGTAACAACCAAAAATGTCCTCTGGGAGCAAAACTTGCCCCCAGTTGAGAACCACTGTCTACTGATTACAAGTTGAGAGTGGTGAGCAGAGGTTTTTACTTCTGCACTCACCAGGGAAAGGATGCTAAAAGGCGAACTGTTTTTTTTTTTTTTTCCCTGGGGTTATAGTTGACAACCTTTCAGTATCAGATCCAAAGTCTTCCTTTATTCTTGTCTTCTCCATCTAGCCTGGGAAGGTCTTCAGGACCCCATTGGCTGTGCCATACCTATCAGCAGAAGCAAAGTGTGGTCGTCTAGTGTCAAAGAATCTTGGGGCCAGGAAGTTCTAGGTTTGAATCCCAATTTTACCACATTCTTGGTCTATGACCTTGGGCAAGTTACTTAACATCTCAGAGCCTGGATATTCTCCTTCCTGTGAAATAAAGATTCTATAGGAGTTAAATGATAATGAGATTTAAATAATAGTGAATGATAACTATTCATCAAAGGGGCAGGCCTGAGATGGTCACTCAATAAATAGGATCTCTCATTTCTGGTGTCATCATGATCATGAGCAGCATCATCATCATTTAAACCAGATTTTCCCAATCTCAGTACTATTGACATTTTGAGCCAGATAATTCTCTGTTGTGGGAGGACTGTCCTACACATTGTAGGGTGTATAGTAGCATTCCTGACCTCGACACCCTACATGTCAGCAGCATTCCCAGTTGTACCAATCAAAAATGTCTCCATTGATAACATCAAGGTCAAGGGTTTGATCCCTGTACCAGCCAGCAGGCAACAAATAAATAAATAAATAAATAAATATTTGTTTAAAAAAGTCTCCAGACATTGCCTAATATCTTCTGGGACAGGAAGTGGGTGAGAACAAAATTGACCCTGGTTGAGAACCATTGATTTAAACCCACTCAGGAAGGAAGATGACCACCTGGGCACAGTCATATAATAATATAATATGTATAATATAATACAGCAATACCTTGCTGTATTTTATACCTCAAGGCTGGTCATATGATTTTCCCAATAAAATTAAAGGGGGACTGCCCAACTTGTATAGGAAGAAGTTTGAGGTCCCAAGGCCTGATACAATACCCAGATGACTGTTATTAGCAACTCTGATTTCCTGATGTAAACAGAGATCAGGAAATCATTCCTGTCTCCTTTGGCCTTTATCTCTCAGCCCAGAAATGCTGCCTCAAGACTACCAGATCACACTCTTTCTATTTCCAGTCTCAATCAGGCCCAAGGGAATCCATGAAGCATGTCCAGTTAGTTGCTTAAAATGTGTCCTAATGTCTGGCTACCAGATGGAAAATCATTGCTCTAACTCTTGGCCTGCATGTTACAATGAAAATGCTTGTTAGATTTAATGAAAAACATAGGCCAGACCATGAATAGTGTGGCCTTTTTGATACATGTGCATGGATGTACAGAAATATGGTGTTACTGATGATGTGAATGTATACAACTAAAACTTTTCACTTTTCCATGTTTGCCTGACTCTGAGGTTCCCGAAGTCAGATTTAGAGTCTGATAAACTTGGCTTAGAGCATCATATATTCAGAACCAGCAGAAAGCATTGTGGTTAAGAGCATAGAATTTGGAGTCAGTCAAATCTAAATGGCTGTGTCCTAGCTACATGTCTCTGGCATATAGTTGGTGCTCAGTAAATATTGGTTGACTGTTAAACATTGCTCTGCCTTGGCAGTAATAATGGATAGTGTCCAGCTCATTCATCTATGAAGTAAAGATAATAATAATAATAGTCTTAGATAGTAAATTAGGTAATGTACATAAAACATTTCAAAAAGTTCATGGAAAAATAGAATGGAAAGATAGTACGAATCTTTCCATGAACTTTTTGAAGAATCCTTGTATGTAACAATCTTATGGGATTTAAAGCCCCTTTCTTCATTCTTCATTCATTCATTCAACTAATATTAAGTGCTTATCTTGTGCACAGTGCTAGAGGTTAGTAATTCAACAACTCAAGAAGACCTTCGTCAGCAGTTGCATACCATTTTTAAGTTAACAGAACTGTAAATGTTTGATACATAGAAAAGAAAGTTCTTTTTGTCCCATTTGAATCCAACATATGACAAATCTGCACAAAACTGAACTGTCCCCAATTATTTAAACTCCTTGAAAACTAGATAGAAATTCAGGAGGGAATTTTCTTCTCAGTTCCTGCCACATCTCCACAGCATCCAATAATATTTTTTAATTTTCAAAAAGAAGTGAAGTTTCCAGGCAAAGAACTGACAAGTAAGTTTAATGGAATTTATTGCAGGCTTATTTCTGATCTATCCCAAGAGTCCCTTGATTTATTTAGTTTATCCTATAGCATAAGAACATGGGTTAGATGTACAAGGAATGCAGTTTGAAGACCAGGATTGTGGTTTTCTGTGTCCTTGGATAGTTACAATTCCTTCTTTTAGAGTATTTTCTTACAGTTATGTCTTAGCATGATTTAATTGCCAGGGAGTCATTGTCTATGTGCTTGGACCATCTCCAATGCCATCTCATGGTACTACACATAATTCTAGTTGCAGTGTTAAATGGATGGCCCCCTCCCAGCCCAGTCTTAGAAGGAATGGAGTGATTCCCTGTGAGGTGTAAATGACCCAGCTATTTCCTTTGATTCCAGAGGTGGGGGGGTCTGGGGGCCCTGATAGCCAGCCTCAGCCTACCCCATCTTCTTACCAGGTTCTTGACTTTACTACAGGAAAGAATTAAAGAGCAGAGTCACAGTAGAAGATGAAAACAGGTTTAATGTAGCAGATAAGAGATACAGATTTCACAGAGAAAGTGAGGCCTGGCTCCAGAGACTGAGCAGGGCCCATTCTAACTTTAACACAAAAGTCAGAAATACATGCTTAAAATTTAGTGTTGAGTGCAGACTGGCTGAAGAGAGTGAGCAGCTACCTGCTAAAAGTAAGCTTAACACAAAAGTAAAGCATACACACCTTAGCTGGCAAAGTGTGGGTTGGTCCCAGGAAAATGAGCAACAATGCTGCCTTCTGCTGGGATTCAATTTTTATAGTTTTGCTATCTAATACATATTCATGGTATCTAATGAATATTCAACTAATGGGGTGGTTACCAGTTATGTAACATAGTCTTGCACCTTCTCAGTTGGTCTCTTTTTAAGGCATGCTCATTGGTCAAATCCTATTACACGCACTGAACATATTCAAGAATATTCTGTGCTCTTTAGCACCTCTAGTGGAAGGTTATTCAAAGGGTCAATTCCACTTTGCTGAGTATGCTTGGCTACTGGGGTTATATAACTCCTTTCTACTGAGCATGCCCAGCCACTGGATTTTCATAAGTCAGCCCCATGAGGTCTCAATTTCCCCACTTGGAGCTGAAAATAGGGCAAATAGGGAACAGTAACTCTTCTCTGTGTGTGTGTGTGGGGGGGGCTACTGGAGAGGACTGAGACCTTGTGAAGTGGTATGAAACCCAGATGTGTGACCTGAAACCTGAACCCCTATAAACTGAGCACCTCCTATCTCATCCTCAAAGGCAACATTTTCACAGAAGCTTGCCGTGAATGTCATATCTCCCAATTTAATACTAAAAGTCATAATTATTATTATTATCATCTAATACTTATGGAGAACCTTCACCTTTGCTGTGCTCTTGTCTTAGAACAGTCTCCACATTTCAGCTTAGACATGATCTTCTACAGGAAGCCTCCATAATCTCTCACATTTGAAATAAAAATGGTCTCCTCCTGATCATTTGCTATCATGACCTCATGTTCTACTTCCTCTGTAGTATTTATTACCACCTGAAAATATTATGCTTATTTTTTGTTTACTTATTTATTATCATCACCACTCTTTCCCCTCAACCCCCCCCACCACCACCACTAGTCTGTAAAAGTCATGAGAGCAGGGATCTATCTGCAAGAACAGAGAAGGGGACATGGGAGGAACCCTCTATTTGCCAGTGATTTTGTCCTTCGTGCCGGGTGCTGGACTAGGTCATCGCTGGGTGCTGGCTGTTACTAATTCAGTGACTAAGATCCAGCCCACAACCACCACTGGAAGTATATGTTATTATTGTCCCTAGAGACTCACTGAAATTGGTTAACTTCCTTGAGATCCCACAGATGGTAAAGGACAGGGTTCCAATTTGCACTCATGAAGTCTGATCCCTGTGCCTGCCCTTTTAGCCTTTTTGCAAAGGGCCTCAACCACAGCCCTACCCCTTCATTTCTAGAGAAGGAAGCTTCTCTGCATTCTTATTTTCCAGGTCATTGCCAGGGGCCTGACCCACCTGTCTGGTTTTGCAAAGGTCTAAATCCCTTGTTGGCTGTGGCTTTCATTCCCCCCATTAATATTCAGGATTCACATTGCATTAAATGGTTAAAAAAAAAGTACACGTCATTAAACTCTTCAATAATGGAGTCACATTAACGTTAGGAAATTCTATCACAGGATAATGCTTTTTGGCAAGATCCTGTTTTAGTGGAGAAGGTATGCAAAGTGGGAGCGAGGGGGGATCTGTTTGCCTTCAGTCAGTTTCTCTGACAGCAGGAATGGTTTGTTTGTGTCAATGTTCCCAAGGATGGTAACTGTGATTTCACAAAAGGGCCAAAGCCCAGCAAACCTTTTTTTGCCTGCTCTTGGTCCCATCCCCAACCCTTCTCTCTTGCTTCCTTGTCCCTTCTAAATGAAATCACATTCCACTGCTTTTTATTGAATAGCGTCTGGACAAAATACTCTTCCACACACTCCTTGCTTAAGGCAAAGTAATTGGAACAGATAGTGCTACTGGCCAAGAGCCACCAACTAATTGCTTTATGCCAACTCCCCTCGCCAGAGGCACACCCAGCATTGACAAATCCATGG
>NW_007745136.1:0-356 GCF_000696425.1 Galeopterus variegatus
ATGCAGAGTTTATTTTTTCTAGATTTTGCTCAGTTAAAAAAAGAGTTAAACTTGGTCAAGTTATTTTACTTTGGAGTATCAATTTCACCAAGTGGAAATGGGTAAAATATCTGGCATGTGGAGCTGTTGCAAGGATTAACCCCAACTGCCCTACTGGGTGGTGTCCAGGAGGCAGAATAGCAGAAAAGTGATTGAATGCACAAATTGTGAAGCCAGGTGGCCGGCTTCAAATCCCAGCTGCCTCCTAGCCAGCCGTGTGATCTTGAGCAAGTTGCTTAAATTGTCACCCTTAGTATCTTACCTGTAAAGTCGGGTGACTGTGATCATAGGTTAGTACTAGTTGGTGTTCAATAAAG
>NW_007745136.1:4512-5189 GCF_000696425.1 Galeopterus variegatus
CAGGACTTGTCTGTGGGTTCACACAGGCATTTGGGAGCCCGGCAATGGGGACCTTGATGAGCTTCCAGGTAAGTGGGGGAGAAGAGCCAGGTCCTTGGCGCCAGGGCCAGGGGGGTGGAAGAGAGCCATGAGCAGAGGCCCAGGGCTGGAGGGAGTGTAGCAGGTGGGCCTGGGCATCTGAAGGTTGGCCGCGGGGCGCATGAAATGTCGCCCGTGCGCGTCAGGGCGCATGCGCGCAAAGTTATGTCCAACAGAGATAGAGGGAGGGAGGTAGATGATAGATAGATAGAGATCTGAGGCAGCATCCGGCCAGGAATCCCTCTTTGTATCTTCCAGGCACGCCCCCGTGTAAGGCAAGCTGGAGGCAGTGGCTGCTTTCCTAAAGGCATCCCCAGGCCTGGCAGGGAGGCCAGCTGTCTCCCTACCTTCTCTTAGGTGGGGGATCCTGTTACTTTTTTCCCCCATAAGATAACTTCATACAAGCATTTTTCAGGCCATAGGAAAAACAATGGTATGAAAACAAGAAGTGCAAAAAGCCAAAGCCCAAAGGAGCACACCTGCGACCTCAGCAGAGTGCAAACTCTGTGCAGCACCACAGCGAAAGGTCAGGTTTCCTCTGAGGTCTAGGTACAAGTCCCCTCCATGCCTTCATGCTTTTTTTAAGCAGGAAAGACTTT
>NW_007745136.1:5247-6250 GCF_000696425.1 Galeopterus variegatus
GGTGATCGGGGCCCTGGCTGTGGGCCATGTAGGTGTTGGCCCCGGTGCAGGACACAGTGCGAAGGTCGCAGTGCTACTGGGCCAGTGTCCTGCTCAGCCCACCATCAAGCTGGATGCCTGTCTTCTAAGCCACCTCCTTCTTTCTGTGCTTCTGTCCTTCCAGATGCTCCCGGTAGGTCTGCCAGGGAAGAGCAGAGAGTGAGAGCTGGCCTGAAGGGGGCATCTCCCTGCTGGGCACTGCCTCGTGCCCTGCAGGCCACAGGCACAGCATGCACGACTTCGTGAGAGGCAGGGCCTGCTGTCCCCACCCTCCACCTGCTGGCACCCAAGGGCCTCCCATGTTGCTTTATTAAACCCAGTCCATAGACTCAGAAGCTGGAACTAAGAGACATAAGATTTCTTCCATCTTCTAAAAATAAATGAGTTTCTTAAGAAAGCATCCTCAAAAGATCACATGTTTCTGTAAAAGAAAATTCTGTCTAAATGCAGTGGTGTCTGAGCAATGTTGGGGTAGGCGGCGGGTGGGAGGGGACTGTAGGTAGAAAACGGCAACCCGAGGGTCCTTGTGGTGCTGGAAAAGTTCAGTATCTTGGTGGTGGCGGAGAACTTGGCTAGGACAAAATACACACACGTGCACATGAGTACGGAAGGTCCCTGACTTACGATGGCTTGACATACAGTGGGTTTATCAGGGTATTAAGTGTATTTTTAACTTATGGTATTTTCACATTAGGATGGTTTTATTGGGACTTGGCCCCATTGTAAGTCGAGGAGCATCTTTAGAAGTGAAACAGGGGGGCCGGCCCGGTGGCGCACTGCTACAGTGCGCCGCTTGGGAGTGCGGAGGCACTCCCGCCGAGGGTTCGGATCCCACACGCAGACTGGCAGCTCGCTGGCTGAGCGAGGTGCGGGCGTGACACCGGGGGTTGCAATCCCGTTGCCCGTCCCGGTCCGGTACTGGCGCGACACTGAGGGTTGTGATCCGTTGCCGGTCACGAAAAAA
>NW_007745136.1:7210-12224 GCF_000696425.1 Galeopterus variegatus
CCCTGCTGGGGGGCCGGGTGGGGGGGTGGGGGGGCACTCCCGCCGAGGGTTCGGATCCCACATACAGACCGGTTCCCGCTCACTGGCTGAGCGAGGTGTGGGCGCGACACCGAGGGTTGCGATCCCGTTGCCGGTCCCGGTCCGGTACGGGCGCGACACTGAGGGTTGCGATCCGTTGCCGGACATGAAAAAAGACAAAAAGGAAAAAAAAAAAGAAGTGAAACAGGGGACACCTGAATCAGATGGGTGGATTGTGTCACTGCCAACATCCTAGTAGTGACACTGACCATAATCCTGCATGGTGGTATTTATTAGCGTTGGGGGAAACTGGGTGAAGGGTGCACCAGCACTCTCTGCATCATTTCTTATGACTGCATGTAAACCTCAATAACCTTAATAAAAATGTCTGTATAAAAAGCACTGAGAGTATTAACTAAAGGCTGGGAATAATGAGAGCTGACATTTTTATGTGCCATTTGGGCATCACGACCACTGGGAGGCCAATCCTATGATGACACCTTTTCGACAAGGAGACTGGGACTTGGAGGGGCTATGCCACTTGCTCAGGTCACCACTAGCGAGTGATGGGCCAGGTGACACATCCAGGAGGCCAACTCCAGGACCCAAACCATCCTCTATGTGGGGTACTGAGCAGAACATCATGGGCTCACTCCGAATGATACAGGAAGAGTCTGGGTCGTAGGAGGAGAGGCTCATGTCTGGCACAAGGAACCAAGATGGGCATAGAATTTTATATTCAGCAAGGCCCCCATGATGCAAAATAAAAATCACGCGTAGAGATGAAGATGGGGACAGGCAAAGGCAATCTTTTCCTAATGAGCACACATTTCCAATGGAAGAAAGCACACCCAAAACATCCTGCCCAAGGACTCTGTAAATGAGGTAGTGTCCCCCCTGACCCCCTCTGGCAGGTGATGGAGGAGAGCACCACTGAGGGAAAGAGCCCTAGACTGGGAAAGGGTGGCCTGGGGAGGGGGTAGGGTGGGGTCCCAGGCTGGCCCTGGCATGGCCGGCCCCATTTCCTCAGCTGTGTCATTGGGGCCTGATGAGGGGTTCTGGAGGCTTCTCATATCTCCAGAGCCTGCGATACTGGACTCTGCCTTTCACCACAGTCCAGAGCCCCCTTTCAAAGTACTAAAAATGAAACAAAATCAGGATGTGTGTTTTGTGATGACAGACGTATAGCATCCAGTTGTCTTCCAGGGAATGAGCCTACGATTTTAGCGGGGTTGTTTTGAGCCTTACTAACTCAGGCTCGTGTGTTTGGCAAGGAGATCCTTCACTTGCACGTCCCAAACACTACTGTGCACACGCAGGCACCCATGCTCACCCTGAGGCTCAGCAGAGCATCTGAATTGTTTGTATCAGCCCTACTTAAATGGCCCCTAGCAAAGAGAAGCCACCACCAGCCTCCTGTGGACAGCCACGTCTGCCTCACTGCCCATTGCATCCCACCCCATGAGAGCCTGCAGAGCCCGCAGAGAAGCTGCCTTGGGCATCACAACCACGGCTTCTGCAGGTGACTGTGGACCCTGGGCCTGGCTCTCATTTGTTCCACTAGAACACCAGCAGGCTCGCCTTAAGGCAATTCTTCCACATACCTTATGGTGCAAGTTTAACAACAGATCCATTTCTTTTTTATTTTTTGGCGGCTGGCCAGTATGGGATCCGAATTCTTGACCTTGCTACACCATCGTGCTCTAATCACCTGAGCTTACCTCACCAGCTATAACAGTGATTTTACGTGTTAGTTTATCAAACATATGTCTTGTTGAATTTCATGTTCGTTACCTACACTTTGGGGATAATGAAAAGAAATTTAACTCTTCCTATGAAAGGGCTTCCTGGTATTTAAAATAGCAAAAGTATGAAACTATAAACTTTCAGTACTGAGAGATGATATGATGGGACATTAAGAATTCCTGTGGATATCTATAAATTATGTATATTGGTTGAACCTTGTTGAAGGTATGCAGATCAGCAGTTATGCATAATTTAACCTTGTTTTATAAGGTCCTAAATCAGACTGTAAAGATTCGCTGACATCTCATGAGAAGCCTTGGAAAACAATTTTTGGTTTTTACCCGATTCAGAATTTATTGTAAGTGCAGCAAGCAGTCCTTAAAAGAATGCTAACATGGTCCAAATTTGCTTTTTTTTTTTTTTTTTGGCCCACAGGGAATGGGGATCAGAGAGACCCCTGGGCCTGCCCACGCTGGAGGGGGACTGACCTGGGGACCTGCACAGCTGATCTTGAAGATGTCGCAGTAGTGAAGCTGGGGCTGCTGAGGGAATGGGGGCTTCGTAGGGAAGCTGCCAGCAGAGTGGGCCCTGGGGCTGCCTCCTGAGCTGCTCCGCGGTGCTGAGCCCATGGGGGGCACTGGCAGCAGGGAGGGCTGCTGCTGGGGGGTTTCCAGGGGAGGTGGGAGCTGCATCTGCAGGGTGAGTGCTGGAGCATAATAGGGACAGGCTGCTGAGTCACCAACTTGTCATAGCTCAGGTAGCTTGGTCCTAAGAAGTGGAGAAAAAAATGAGAGAGGAAGGGAGAGTTATTGATTTCCACCCAGTTTACTAGGGGAGCAGATGTACCGACCGCCTGTGCAAACATATGTGCACAGGGAAACGATGGTCCTACTGGTATAAGGGGTACAGATGGGGTCATATGAGGACAGGGGGTAGGAGGCTGTGGTGGAGACAAAGGCGTCAGGCTGGACACTCATTACCATGGGGTAGGTGTGGCCCGAGGATGAGGTGCTCACCAGCTGCCCAACCATTGCTGTGGGCACCTGTTGTGGGGGCTGGGCTTGGCTGTGGCCACCGCTGGGCTGCCCATAGCCTCCTTTGGTCCCTAGAGAACAGGCTCAGGCTCTCTGAAGAGCCACCCCCTCCCTGCTGTCCCTGCCTGCCCTGAGCCTGTGGATGGGCCCCAGCTCGGCTGGCTGGTGCGCGTGGGAGGATGAAGTCAGGATTGGAGACCAGAGCCCTGGGCTAGGACCTGGCAGTGCCTCACGTGTGACCCTGTGCCCACCACTTCTGTCCAGACTCTGGCTTCCTCCTCCACGGCCATGGGGGAGAAGGGCCGTGTGTGTCTTCCATGAGCTCCTACACGTCTTCCACCTCTAACACCCAAGTCCTCCACCGAACTTAGCTCCTTCCATCCTGGGAAAGCTTCCTTGAAAAAAGAAATCTAGCTCCATAGCGAGTCTGGCCCTCACATGCACAGGGCTACCAGCTAGCCGAGGCTTGGGGCACATCTCAGAAGCCCACCCTGACAGTCTCGCTACTCCCAATCTCCTGTGAGTCTAGAGTGTCTAAGGTGTCACGTGAATGAGTTCTCCCTGCACCATAGCCAGCGTCTCATCACCCCCACCCTCTGCCCCTGTGGATGACCCACCTGGCTGGTAGAGTGCATCAGAGGCTGGGGGCCGAGGATGGGTGTACCATCTGTCCTTGTTGCTGCTGGTGGCCACTGACTATAGCTGTGACTGTCCTACATGAGGGTTTCCATGGGAGAGAGACAAAGAGCAGGGGATAGCAGCTCAGGGCCACACTGCACTCCGTCCATGCTCATTCATTCCCACAGTTCTGGCCCCGAGCCCCTGCTCAGGACTAGGCCCTGGTTTGGGAGTTGGCGACATGGGAAGAGCCAGGCCTGACTGTGCTTTACAAGAGGACTCTGGCTGTTGGGGAGCACGGAGAGGGCAGGCTTGGAGAGAAGCCCCCGAGGCCTTGGTGAAGGGATGGAGAGGGGTGGGAAAGAGGGAGGGGTTAGAGGGTCCAAGCTTGGGTGACTGGGGCCTGTGATGCCAGTTACTGACATGAATGGGGATGCGGTGTGGGTAGCAGGGCTGAGGTCTGCCTGGGACGCCTCTGTGACACCAAGTGGAAACACAGCAGCCAGATCTGCAGGGCCCAGAGCACGAGAAGGGTGAGGGTGTGTCCTGGCCTGTCTGGGGCTGTGTGGCTAAGGTCCCCTTCTCCCATGAGGCTTCTGCCTCCTTCAGAGACACCTGCTCAGTCCAGGTAACAGACAGGAGACAAAGCTCTGCACCTAGTCACTGTCCCCAAATGCCTCTCTGTGCTCCCCTTGTGAGGTTCCCTGAGAGAAGCCAATTCTCCCTTTCGGAAGTGACTCTAATTTAACTGATTTCCCCCACATCACATACACACTGCCAGAAGAAAACACCAGAAGGAAAGATCGCAGTAAGGGGGCTGTGAGAAAAGGCATGTAGGGGGAGCGCCACGCTCATGCACACAATACCACAGTGGTGGGCACAGGTGTGGGCTCCTGGGGCTGGATGCTGTAACTGAAGTCCTGGCCAGTGTGGGACTGGGACTCACCCTGGCCCACCAGTGCGGTTGCAGGGAACACGGGTCTCCCAGTGCATGTTCCCGAGACCTCCCTGGGAGCCTGGGAACAATTTTAAGTGCTTTTCACAAATTAACACAAACTCAAAACAACCATATGAGGTTAGGACTATCACTGAACCTGATTTACAGATGAGGAGACTGAGGCACAGTAAGTGTCAAAGTCAGGACTCGAAACAGTCTACTTGTGTGGCACGCCTTTTTCTTAATGTCAAGATTCTTCAAAGAAAGGTGAAGTTCAACACTCTTTTTTTAACCAGTGGGAGAAAGCGAGTTTTTTTGTTTGTTTGTTTTTTTGTATGTCTAGACCATTCAGGCAGTACATGTGAATTGAGCTGAATGTGGACAAATAAAGAAAAAGAAAACTGGAAGAAAAAAAAAGAGAGGAGGAGCCACCAGGACTGCATCTGGACAGCAGAAGGCCATGTGAGGACACAGCAAGAAGACGGCCGTCTGCAAGCCAAGGAGAGAGGCCTCGGGAGAAACCCGCCCTGCCAGCACCCTGATCTTGGACTTCAGGGCTCCAGAGCTGTGAGATAGTAAATTTGTTGTTTGAGACGCCCGGTCTGAAGTATTGTTATGACAGCTGGAGTGGACAGGCGGTGATGGTCATAGAGGGGAGAAG
>NW_007745136.1:13692-14067 GCF_000696425.1 Galeopterus variegatus
TGGCCAGCCACCAAAAAAAACAAATGGTTGGAAAAATTAACAGAGTAATATTTCATGACACATGACCGTGATAGGAAATTCACATTTCAGAGTTGAAATATAAAGTTTCTTGGCACACAGCCACGTCCATTCGATCACATACTGTCTGTGGCTGATTTGGTGCTACAATGGCAGAGTTCAGTAGCTGCCACAGACTATGTGGCTCACAAAATCGAAAATATTTATGTTCTGGCCCTTTACAGAAAAGGTTTGCTGGTCCCTGGCTTAAAACAGCAATCATGGGGCCGGCCCAGTGGCGCACTGGAGAGTGCACCGCTTGGGAGCGCGGCGGCGCTCCTGCCGAGGGTTCGGATCCCATGTGGAGACTGGTTCCCA
>NW_007745137.1:0-577 GCF_000696425.1 Galeopterus variegatus
TTAGCAATCCCTTTTGCTTCCACTATTACCAGGGACACATTGGAGGCAGCTGAGAACCCTGTTTGCACAGAGCACAGAAGTACAGTGCACAGAAAGCCCAGACTTGTGCCTTCATTGCTTGTCCTGGCTCCTCCTCCCCAGTCTGTTCCCAGAAAACTCCTTCTGTCCCCTGAGCCTGTCCAGCTGGAGGGGTGGGAAAGGAAGACCGTCTGTCAGACCCTGCAACGGGACTTTCAGAAACTGGGGTGGGGAAGCAGACTTTGGGAAGAGGACCACACAACGGGGCCTTGGGAAATTCACATCTTCTGCATGTGATTAAGTGTCCAAAGGAGGCAGAAGGGAGGGCTGAGAGCCCGAGGCCCAGGCTGGGCAGCTGTGTAGCACAGAACTGTTCCAAGTCATGTGAGTCAGCAAGAGGAGGTGCAGTGGGTGGGGGCTGGACCACCACCCTTCTCTGGGTCCTGCCTGTCTGCCTGATCCCTCTCCGCATCTGGAGTCCCTTAACCCTTCCCTCAACTTCCACCATGTACATGAATCAATCCACCCACAAGCAGTTGTCAGACCCCTTGTAGGAGCC
>NW_007745137.1:5321-7665 GCF_000696425.1 Galeopterus variegatus
AATCAGCAGCAAAGCAACAATTTAGCTCAACCACAGAGCTCAAGTGCTGGTCCCACAGGAGGTTCCCCCATTTTAGAAGTAACTAAGGGACAACAAACTAGTTCCAGCACAGAGTTTAAGTGGTGAGAACAGCAAATAATCCAACACAGAAGTGGAAGAAAAAAAAAAGTACCCACAACCAGAGATAAAGTTTGATATTAACTAGTAAAGGTCTCATTTCACCAAAGAACACCTATAACACCTAGAAGGACCAGAAGTCCCCTGGGCTACCAAGCCAGAAAGGGGGAGGGCCAGGGGCCTCGACCATGTCCCCCGACACTCACAACCAGTCCAAAGGGTGTGCACTGAGAGCTTTGACCACCCCCCACCCCTGAAATGGTTCTCCTTTTTAGATCACTTTTCACAGATCTAAGATCTTGGATAATCTGAAGACACATTTATGTGTTCTGTATTGTCATGTTTGTTATGTAGCCCAAATAGTCCTCTGGCTTGATACCACAGCCTCAGGGTCCTCAATTCCCTTATATCTGTCCTCTGGAAGAGGGCAAAGGCTAGATCTACCTCTGGGCTTTGACCACCCCCCACCCCCACAGCGTGACCACCGCAGCAACGACCACTGAGCTGCAGCAAGGGCCCCAGGTTCCTGAGCTGGGGTGATGGGGGGGTGAGGGCTTTTGCCACACACCCCCTGACAACTGCACCCAGCCCAGCAATGACCAAGCCACCACTGGAAGTCCCCTGGTCTCCCCTGTGGGAATGAGGGGAGACCTCAATCCTGCCCCTCCTCCTTCCTCCTTCTTCCATCCATTTCCTTCCCTTTCCCCTCTCCCCCTCCCTCCCAATTGCTCTGCAACAACATCATAGAATGTAAAAAACTAATATTAATAAAAAAATAAAATCCCGTTAAAGAATAGTTAAATGTTCATAAGAAAGAATATTTATGGAAAATATTCATGAGATATTGTTAAATGAAAAAAACTCATACATCCAGTGTAATTCAATTTTGTAAATATACATAAATATTATATATATATATATATATATATATATATAACTTTGAGGGAGAAATATCATACATACATATTATTCATACATATGAAGGATATTCACCAAAATGGAAAGGACAGCTATCTGTGATAACTACAATTATTATTTTTATTTTATTTTCTTCCTAGTTCATATCTTCTAAATTTTAAAAAGAAAGAATTTTTTCAAAGCAAACTATTGGATTGGCCACAGAGTAGTCAAACTGGTTAAGTTTGCAGTTCCCACTCAGATCTTAACTGGCTGCTAATGTCCCACAGTACTGGACTTTGCTGCACACCATCTGGGGGTACCATTAAAATGATTCCAGGCATTGAGTGTCATGTACAAAGCTGTCAAGAAAGAGTGCAAGGAGACAAGTAGATTCAAGGGATTAAAAAGTAGAAGAAAAGAAAAAGGTAAACCAATTAATATAAATGAAAAATCTAACAGTTCAAATTTAACAGGTGATTTGTGAAGCTTTACCAACTTGCTTTTTTAAATAACAAGAAAATAGCTAGAGGCAAGTAAGAGGCTTGCTTTGATTTGAAGAGGTCAAGTCTCAAGCCAGTCCGGAAGACCACTACCATTCTGGTAGCCTAAAGCTGGTCTAACAGAAATGGGGAATGCAGCAATTACCCATCGCCCTCAGGCTCCAAACCCATTCTGAATTCCACTACCAGGCAGCTTGAAGCAGGCATTGTTTTGAAAGATGTGGAAAATTACCTTTTTCCTCTAACATAGTTTGAGATATAGAGATCACTTTGGCCACTGTCTTGGTTCTGACCCAACCTCCCAAAGCAACCCGCATAGAAAGTCCCCTTTGTCTCTGACTCCTGACTACCAAGACAAGCAGAGTTCTCCCCTCAGACTGTAATACCCCCACCGCCACCCCCATTCTGCTAATGTGGTCAACCGGTTCTTCAAATTCTCAGTGTCTGTTTACCACAACAGAACAGCAAAAGTTTCTGTGTCATGGTTAGAGTAATTTCAGAATAAGCACTTCAGAGCTGGCCCGGTGGCGCACTCGGTAGAGTGCAGCGCTTGGGAGTGTGGCAGCGCTCCCGCGGAGGGTTCGGATCCCATGTACAGACCGGTCCGCTCACTGGTTGAGCGTGGTGCGGGTGCGACACCAAGGGTTGCGATCCTGTTGCCGGTCACGAAAAAAGACAAAAAGGAAAAAAAAAAAGAATAAGCACTTCATATGAAAGGCAGATCACTATGAAATACTTATGTCTTGAAGTCCTTAAGGAAACCCTAAAATGGTTCTCCTTTTTAGATCACTTTTCACAGATCTAAGATCTTGGATAATCTGAAGACA
>NW_007745137.1:13175-15233 GCF_000696425.1 Galeopterus variegatus
GTCACACCCAGCATCAATGGGACAAGGTGACATTCTGCCTCTAGGGAGGAGGAACTACAAACTCGCCCGGCAATGGGTGCAGGCACAGGGAGGGGTGAAGAATCCTGGGCAATTTGGCAATCTCCCACGTGGCTAATATGTCAACTGATATAGATATCAAAGTTTGCAACAGCTCAGGAAGACCATCGGACCATAGAGAGCCAGAATTACGGCACCAATGGGGCAAAGTCACTCCAGGCTCAGGGGCAAAGAAGACACACCCAGCATGGAGACTGCTCTGGACCCCCGTGCTGCCTGTCCTGACTCTTCTGATCCTCTGGTGGAGACTCAGCCAGCTGGTTGTCCACTCCACCCACTCAGTTCTCTTCTTTAACAACTATGAAATGTGGAGGATTTCTTCTGAATCCCCCACCTCTCTTCTGTCCCTTTCTTACCTTTACCTTTCTCTGTCTTCCTCTTCATTAATGTCACCTCTCCTATGGAGTACTTAGCCAAAGCTGATGGAATTGCAAGGACCACCAGAAGCTGGATAGGGGCAGATATTTCTAGGTGAATTGGACCTTCTTGCAGAAGGCAGTCTAGCTACATGTAAGGTGATCTGACTTCAGAGTCAGGCAGAAACGTGGCCAAGTTTCAGCCATACACTCCCTAGCAATGTAATCATTTTATTGTCTCTTAGCCTCAGTTTCTTCACCTATAAATTGGGTATACTTATTTTTACCTTAATGTTGCTGTAAGAATTAACTATGATATTGTGTAGATGGCAATAATTTGCCAGCACAATCTTGGATGAAAGAAACATTACCTTTCTTTATTTTCTTAAAATAGAAGTAAATCTGACCCTGAACCCCCATCCAGAAGGTTGGTAGTAAAGCATTATTAGAGTTCCCTCATATTTGGTGCCATAATTTACTTTAAAATTCTCTCAGATGTATTTACTTTAAAATACTTCAGACGGTATGAAATAAATATCTGCATTATAAATAATATATGAGGGTCTTCAAAAAGTTTGTGGAAAGATTTGTATTGTCTTTTAATTTCATTTACTTTTTGAATTATCCTTGCGTGAATATTGTTATTATATTAATCAATAAAGATATGTGTTTATGTACGGGTTTAAGCTGAGTCCTAGAAGCTGTCAGTTGCTCTATCATTAAGTCTAACTCTAGGGAAGGTGGTTAGCTAGGATTTATCAGAAGGCCACACTCCAGAGAAAGGAGGTGGTAGAGATTAGGGTTTTAACTTATCCTGGCTGAGCAAACTGAGCCACAGGTGAGCCACCTGAACTACAAATGTGTCATACAAGGTGAGAGGCTGCTCTGGAGAATGGTCTTGATCTTAAAGACAATTGGAAACACCGAGCTCAGAGGAAAAGGCAAAGCCAAATAATGTATCAAAGGCTATGCAGGAGCACTGACCGTCAAATGCCAGAAGAGAAATCAGAGTTTCCAGCTCTGGAGGGTTGAGAGTTGGGCACAGGTGTCTGAGTCGGAGGACAGAGTGAATGCTTGGGAGCCAGTGGCACAACAGCAAACAAGGACAGAGTTTGAATGAATGAGTATGTCAATGAATGAATGAATGCAGGATTGGTGTCATGACAACTGGCTCTGACATGCCCTGGCAGGTAGCTTTCATGCTCCTGCCAAAGGATGATGACAGGGGTTTGTCCTGGCTTAAGGTCCAAGGGAAGAATCAGCCTGGAAGTGGCTCAGTGTTGCCTGGAAGGGGGAAAGGCCTGGATGATTATTTGGAAAACTCCATTTGGCAGAATGTAGACCTTGAATGGTCCTTGAATGAATAATTCCCCTATACAATAATTTGAAGAGACACTGCATACTATGACCCCATCCTGGAGCCCCACAGTGTACTTTAGTTTATTGAAGCCTCTAACAAGAGCTGTACTAAAGAAACCTGATGAACCAAACATCTCCCAAATGGGTGAAACCAAAGGACTTCTCTGCCACATTTTTTTTTTTTTTAATTTCCATGTAGGGGCTGGCCTGGTGGCGCACTGCTACAGTGTGCCGCTTGGGAGTGCGGCGGCGCTCCCGCCAAGGG
>NW_007745138.1:0-672 GCF_000696425.1 Galeopterus variegatus
TTTTAGCGATAAGTGTATTCCATCTTCATATGGCGTAGATGGTTTTAGATTGATGAAATGTAACTTATCTTAGAAAGCAAGATTTGTAACCCATTCCCTGCCTTTTCTTTATCCTTCTCCATGTGCCAACCAGGATTTTCAGTGGGGTTAGGCCCTCAGACGGGCAGGGGGGTCCCATTTGCTCAGAGGCATGGTACAGAGCTGGACAATGCCAGACTCCAGTCCTGGTGGCCAATTATCTGTTGACTTACAAATGACCTCTCAGGTCTTCCTGGTTGTCACAGCTTGAAGTAGGGGGAAGAAAAAGTGATAGGCTATTACAGGGTGCCTTCAGTTAACATTTTTTGAGCACGTACCGTGTATCAGACACTGTTCTAAGTGTTACCCATGCACCATCTCACTTATTCTTCACGATAAGCTGTGAGGAGGGACTCTGCGTATCCCATTTTACAAACAAAGCAACAGGCTTATGGAAACCAAGTGGCTGATCAAGATCCCCAGCTAGTAATTGTGGAGCTGTATTAGAAGGTTTGTCTCCAGAGCCTGACTAACCTACACGCTGTCTGTGCTGGCTGCAATCTCTCAGCTTAAGAGCCACTGAATTGAACCACAGGACAGAATTAGGAGGTGTGTGATGTGAAATGACTTTTTGGCAGGTGGCTGGTTTTACAC
>NW_007745138.1:1672-13299 GCF_000696425.1 Galeopterus variegatus
GGAAAAACACACACACATACAAAAGTAAACTAAATAATACAAAACAAAGTTCTGGGCACTAATAACCCAGTGCCCATCCCCTATTATTTTGATTCTTATTCCTCAAACATGATATATTTTAAAAAGTCCTTGCTTTTAGGCTTTTGACTACTATCATTCTATCATCTTAGGATTTTTGAATTTATATACTTCAGTAAGACTGGCCTACAGTTTTTTTCTTACATATTCCATATTAAATTTTGGTATCAAGGTTATATACTAGCTTCATAGAATGAGGATTGCTTTCCCTCTTTTTCTGTTCTTTGAAACAGTTTGCATACAATATATTATTTGATAAAACTCATCTGAAAAACTTCTGGGCCTGGGGCCTTTTTAAGAGGGGAGAACTGATTACAGATTCAACGTCTTTAATGAGCATTGTATTGTTTTCAGGCTTTGTACTTGATTCAGTTTTGGTAACCATAACATATAAGGAAGCAGAAGAGACTACACCTGTACACCTGAGCTGTGCTTTTATTTGGTAAGGAGTCAGGTCACTGGTGGAAGCCAGGGGGCCCCTCAGTAGGAGCAGTCGGCCCTTCTCAGCTGGGCTTCCAGGCCACCAGAGCCAGTTACGTCGCTCATCGCTGCAGGTTACACTCCGTGCAAGGCAGTACTTTTTATAACTTTTACCATTACATCAAAGGAAGTAACTCGAGCAATCCATGCCCTTACTATAAATCACACAGATCTCTGGGCCCTTCTGATTCTCAGGCAAGGGCAGCACCAGCGAGGTCATGTTTTCATTTGGGGGAAAAGCACGTCCCTGAGCAGCGTCTCTGCCACCCAATCACTGCCACCCAAGTCCATCCCCCACAGTATTGATATTTTTCTATTGAGTTCCAATTTGTCTGTCTTCGGACGTGCTGGCATCACGTGTTCAGAGCCCTCTTTTCATTCTTCATCTTAATTGTGCTTTTTTCTTTCCTGTGGATCAGTCTTGGTAGAGATTTGTCTATTTTTATTTTTTTCAAATAATTAGCTTTGTTTTTCATCTACATAGTTTCTTTTCACTAGCATTCTGTTATTTCCTACACTTTTTAATACTTCCGTTGAACACTTAGCTCATTACTTTTCACTCTTGGTATTTTCTAAAAATATATTCAGAGGCTATATGTTTCCTTCTAAAAACATTTTAACTGCATTCCATAAGTTTTAATTGATAGTACAGTCAGCCCTCCATATTTTTGGGTTCTGCATCTATGGATTCAACCAACAAAAATATCCAAAGAAAATAAACAACAATGCAACAGTAAAAAACAATACAAATAAACAGCACAGTATAACAACTATTTGAATAGTGTTTACATTGTATTAGGCACTATAACTAATCTAGAGATGATTTAAAGTATATGGGAGAGGATGTGCATAAGTTATATGCAAATACTGCATCAGTTTATATAAGAGACTTTAGCACCAATAGATTTTAGTATCCATAGGGGGTCCTGGAACCAATCCCCTGTGGATCACAACAAGGGATGACTATACTTTTGTCATACATTTCCTAATATTTTATAATTTCCATCATGATTTTTAACTTGCAAATTATTTATATGAATGTTAATTTTTGTTTTTAAATTTCTCTCATTTGTAGAGTTCCCAACCATTTTGGTGATTGTGAGAATTTTAATTATTGATTTATAATTCAACTGCATTATGGTAAGAAATATGATTGGTATGATATTGATTCTTTGGAATCTGTGGCAACATCTTTTGTGGTCTAGTACATGGTCAAGTTTTACAAATGTTCCCTGTGTACTTGAAAAGAATATCCATTAATCCTATATCAGGTTTGATACATTTGTTCAAATCTTCTGTATCCTTACTAATTTCTTTTATCTGCTTGATGTGTCAATTTTAAAGTTATTTTAAATTCCTTCATTAGACTGAGAAGTTGACAGTTCCCCCTCCTGTCTTTGTGTATGTCAGAAAATGTCTTTATTTCACTCTTACTCTCAAATAGGATTTTAGTTGGTGAAGAATTCTTGGTGACAATTATTTTCCTTCAACAGTTTGAATAATTATTTCTCTGTATTTTAGGCCTCTATTGTTGAGACTCTCCCTTGGTATATTGGTCAATCCTTTAGAAAAAATATTTTCTCTTTGGTAGCTCTAGTTAGGAAAAAAACTCTTCGTCCTTGATGCTTTGCAGCTTTACTGTTTATCCTGCTCAAAACTTATTTTGTGTGTTCAGTCTGAACACTAACACTCATGCCCTGGAAAACTGCTAAATTATTATATCTTGGAATATTGCCTTTCCCCGACATATTCTGTTCTCCTTGGACTCTTTTTAACTGTGGGAAGCTTGTCATTTTATCACATGTCTCTTCATTTTTCTTGGCTATTTTCTAACTTTTTAGCTCTTGCCTTCACTCTGGGTAATATCCTCCAATCTGCCTTCTAATTCACTAGTTCTCTCTTCAGCCGTGTCTAGTGTGTTGTTTAATCCATCCATTGTTTATGCTTCATTCTAATATTATTTCATTCTTTTTCAAATTTTCTGTTCTTGTCTTCTGTTTGATTTTATTATGTCTGTTTCTTGGAAGGCAACTTCCTAAATTCATGTTTTTGCTGATTGTCCCACATAGTGGTTCATTTTCCTTGTATGTTTTGCAATTTCTTTTTTTTTTTTCTTTTTTCGTGTCCAGCAATGGATCGCAACCCTCAGTGTCGCGCCCGTACCGGACCAGGACCGGCAACGGGATTGCAACCCTCGGTGTTGTGCCCGCACATCGCTCCGCCAGTGAGCGGGAACCGGTCTGTACGTGGGATCCAAACCCTCGGCGGGAGCGCTGCCATACTCCCAAGCAGTGCACTGTAGCAGTGCGCCACCGGGCCAGCCCATGGTTTGTAATTTCTGATTGTAGTTTTTATCTTTAGCAGAAGAGTTTTTCCCTTGTGGGAGTCCTGCATTTTGTAAATATTTCGATATTTCATCAATTCTAGTCCAGTCATATATCAATTTTTCAGCTTGGTGCCTCTGCTATATAATGTAAATCTGAGTGTAGTAGGGGTTCCAGTTTCTCAAGGATGACTTTTTCCACCTGTGGCCCAGGGGAGACAGCCAGATACTTTGCTGCTTTTGAGTCCAGTGAGTGGAAATATTTTTAATCCTCATTCTAAGACAGCCCTTATATGAAGACTTTGTGTAAGATACTCAGGTCCAGCTCCATGCTTCATACTGGCTTTACAGCCTCATCTCCCATCTCTACAGGGGCATCAAAACCTCAGCCCCCTGCCCTTCTGGCCTTTATGCAGTTCAAAAACCTGGGGGAGAGGGGGTTATTCAGGTTTAGTTCAGTCTTACCACTTTGATTTTGCACCTTAGATTTTCTCATTTTGCCTTTGACCTTGGTTAGGCCCTTGGCCATCTTTGTTTTTCTGGTGGTCTTCATCATGAGGGGCCTTTTAAGCTTTCCAGCTCCACTGACCACCTTTAGCTCCTGCACATCTCCCCTGGGCACAGGTTTTCTCCATTTCTAATTCAGAGTAATTCAACCTTCAGTAAGTGAAAGGTCATTCTACCAAGGTTGTCACTTGGTGCTCAGCAAACCAAAGACTTCCAGTTCCTAGGACTCACCCTTCTTAGAAGGGACAGAGGATTATAAATGGTATTTTTTTCTTCATATCAAACAAAATTTTTTAAAGCATTGTGTGCTAATGTTGGTTTGAGGCTCCTGGAACTTTTACTAATCACAGAACTCTAAGACTTTACCACCATGCACACCTGTTCACCCAGAGATCACTTGGGAGTTCAAATGTGATAGCTATAAAATTCAAGCAAAGTAGAGATCAAATGACAACAGCCACACAATTTATACAATTTATATCCTAAATGACAACAGCTATGTAATTCACACAAATCATTACTCATATTATAACAGCTACTGTCATGTATAAACATTGTAGCTTAAATGTATTTAACAAATGAACCATCTGTTTATGTTAGCACTTGTCTCCATGTGTTTAGTGGAACAAGTGTGTAAATGTAGTCATGAGATGATCAGGCTTACCACAGATAACTCTATTAATGAAGTTAGAATATATGGGGAGACTTAATGCTTTTGGAAAAGAGTGAATATGTTTAATGTTTGTTATTGGCAAATTTTTCCAGGACGTCATACTCAAAAATTATATGTTCTATAGAAACTTTTTGGAGAAAAAAAATTGGAAAGGATATATGTAGGCAACTTTAAATTACCACAGCAATATAGTATTTTCTGGGCTTATGGTGGCGAACAGGGAAGGGTGTCAAGGATTCTAGGTAAGCGGGAATAATTAGCTGGACTGACTGAGCTCTGCAGTATTTTTTGTTGAAAAATTGTTCTTGGGAGAAGCTGCCAATTCAAGCACAACTTTGAATTTCCACCTTCCTTCACCCCTTTACAAATGCTTATTGCATGCTTAGGGAGACTGGACACCGTTCTGGGTGCGTTTGGTCCTGTACTCCAGACATGATTACTTTGTGTTTGAGTTAATCTCTAAAGTACCATTTGAACACATCTTTCTAAATTCCTTTCTTTCTTGTATTCCCCCTGTGATTAGCCAAGCTTTTCTACTGCATTTGTGGACTAATGGAGATGAAAAAAATAATACTGTTATTTATAAGCTTTTTTCTTTCTTTCTTTCTTTTGCCCTTGGGTACATTTTCTAAAACAGCTCCTCTAACAGATGGCTGTAGTGGAATAGGGCCTTGAAGCCCACCGTCAGCAGGGTAGGTTCTGCTTCCTTCCCCTGGGTTCAGTCCTGTATGATGTGGCACCCACAGCCTGCAGGGAGGGAAGCACAGGCCACCTACTTGGTGAAGTGGAATAATAAGCACTTAGGGGCTGATTTCTAACCTCAGCATGTGGCACATGCAAATGGTGGCATCTGGCTTCAAATCACAGAAGTGATGTCAACTTCTATAAAGCTAATGAGTCCAAGGATGTATCTTCTTAGGACAAATGGGGGCCACAATTAGGTACTTTCCTAAGGACTTGGAAAAGAATGAAATAATATTGTTCTCTAAGAGTTAAATTTAAAAATCAACAGTTAATGGAAAGGAGCAGAGACGTATAAGGGCATGTGAAGGAGTAAGAATGACCCAGGCCAGCAAGACATACGTTATCCAACTAAATATCTTCAGACATAAAGGAAGCACGTGGGTAGGCATGGACCCCAGAGCAGAGCACTGCAGACTGCAATAGTGGAGCACTGGCCAGAGGACATGGAGTCTTGGCCACTGGCTTTTGGACATCACATTCTCATTAGCAAAATTCCTCCTACTAAAGGGACGAATGGTCTCACACTATTAGAAACTTTGGCCCCAACTCTTCCATGTTCAATAAGAAGCCTTCTATTGTATGTTGGTTTCTGAAAATGTGTATCAGATTAATGCAAGTGTTTTGCACCAGGTGACATTTATATTTCTCTTGGAATTAATCAACTGGCATTTTAGTTTATACAGGAACTATGCAAACCCGATAAGTGGTGTTCTCACATGAGAGATGAACCCACGTTTATTGTGTTGACAATATCAAGGAGGCTGAGCATGAGTAAATGTTTATGATGGATTTGGGGTGAACCAAGGAGGGAGAATTTGTTCAAATACCAGTGCATCTTCCTTCCCATTAGCAGAGGGGCAAACCTGTGTTTGGTGATTTTACTCATATTATACCTTTCCTCCACCCCACCTGCATAAATGTTACTATTTGTGCTGTGGAAATGTGATCTATCTGTATTATTTTATGGTTTAGGAAACAAATACATTATTTCATTAAGGTGGGCGTTGACTATATTATTTGTTGTACTCACGACATGACTGAAATATTTCATAATAAGAATGACATGAACAAATTTAAAATAACAGAAAACATATTTGGGGAATGAGTTTTCTTTCCTTATATGCAAGGAAATAGATCTTTACTTGAATCCATGCCTTTTTATTACTTTAATAGTACCTTAATAAATGCTTCAGTCAATAATAAAGCACATTGATTCACTGAGTCAATAAAATTCCTCAGAAGCTCAACTATGAAAACTATAATTAGTAAGTAGAAATATAAGACAATTTGAACAAAATTAGACGCTTTCAGATAGTTGCCCTATCAGAAGTTCCGGCAGACCACAGAGGACTGTGTGCATCAGTCCCAACAACGAGAGAAGGTTGGAGATAAATGAAGCACTTTGAACTTTACTCCTGAAGTTTCCAAATAGTGAGTCATAATTAAGTGATTGGGACTTTTCCTTGGAGGATCACATGGAGCCACAAGGAGATGGGTTTTTCCAAAGCAGCACCAGTATGGAAATTGGAATTCTGGTACCTGCGATGCTTTGAGCCAGGCCGCCGTGGCCGTGTCACCGTGTCAATGGCCGTGTCACCGTGTTAGTGCCATCACTCGCCTCGAAAACCCTTCAGGGCTTAGGCCGCTACAATGGGTTGTGCTTGTGCCCCTCTCTCCTGCCCTCACCCTGACCCTTGCTCTTATACTTTTCTCACCTTTTAACCAACGCTGATTCACTTCTTGTGACTCATTTGTTTGATGGACTATCAGGGCCTTTAACATGGCAGGAGAAATACGACCTTTGAGGATAGAGACTCCCCTCACTGTGTGGCTGGGCTCGAGTTACTTAAGTTTTCTATGCCTCTCCTATTCATCTGTAAAATCGGGAGTTCATCTGTAAAATTGGGATCATATATAATTTTTTGGGGGGCAGCTGGCTGGTACAGGTATCTGAACCGTTGACTTTGGTGTTAGTGTTACCCAGCTGTGCTCTAACCAAATGAACTAACCGGCCAGCCCCATATATAATTTCTTGAGCTGCTTTGGGATTTAAATAAGAAAATAAATAAATTCCAATTTAAACATTACTTCTTGATTTAATAGTTGAAATAAACAGTATTCAGTTCTAACACTAAATTTTTGAGAGTTTAATTCATGAATCTGGTATGTACTGGGTTTTGATTTCACAAACACTGAATGTTAATATGTGCAAAGTGCTACATTGAATATTGGGGATTATAAATATGAATGGTTTGATTTCTGTCCTCAAAGGAATCACAGATTAATGGAACAAGCAGACAAGGAGACAATCAATTAAGTCCCCAGCAGGGCAGGGATGAGGGCTGTGAGCTGGCTGGTCAGCTCACTCGGTCAGAGCATGGTCATGTTAACATCAGGATCAAGGGTTCATGTCCCCATGTGGGCCAGCCACCAGGAAAAGGAAAAATAAAAAGGACTGGGATAACACGATAAGGTGAGAGGTCAGTTTTGATCAGATCAGACCTTGGGAAAAATAAATCTTGAAGAATAGAAAGAATTTCAACTGAAGCAGAGCCTGCCAAGCACAGGGAAGGGAGAGTGCAAGACTGGGAGCATTAAAGACCCTGCACCAAGACGTGAGTAAACAAGGAGGCAGATCTTAGTGCTGGTGAGCAGGGGCCCTGGGAGCTGGTATGTGTCAGAGGTCAGGAGACACTGTCAGGGCTGGGTGGCCAAGGCCTCGAGTGACCTGCTAAGGTGTCTGGACCTTATTTACTGTAAGGGCATTAGGAAGGATCTGGACACATGGCTCCCAATTGTATGTTCATAATGTCAGGAAGAAAGGGAGTGAGCATGATCTCTTTACAGGTGAAGAAATTGGGACAAGGAGATATTAAAGCAAATTCACTGAGCCTTCCACTTACTGTGGATGCTGTAATTCAGTATGAAAGTGAAACACACAAAAAGTCTGAGGGAAAAGAGAGTAGAAAACAACCCAAATTGGCACCTCTGCTTGCTGGATCTGGTGTTCAAGGTCATATTACTCACGATGACCTACATACAAGGGTGTCCCTACATGGAAAAATGGGGCGGGGGTGCACAACCACCACACCCCCAGCCCAGTGCTTGGAGGGGAGCACAACGAACGTTCTACCAAGAGTTGTCAGAACGTCATGAGGCCAGAGAAAGTTTCCTTGGTCTATGGTTCCAGTGATCTGATGGGAACATCTAGAGGAATAAAGTGTCTTCTTGAAGTGGATGATGGGTAAAGAGAGACGAGAGACAGGGCTCAGCGGAATAGAGGGTGATGGAGTATGTCCATCACATGTGGGGGGGCAGAGACGGGGGAGAGAACGGGAGGGGCGGAGGCAGGGGAGAGGGTCGACTTTACCCGATGCAAAAGTTAATTTAAGTGCATAGAGGAAAGAATGCATATAAAGGGGCCGGCCCTGTGGTGCACTGCTACAGTGCACCACTTGGGAATGCGGCGGCACTCCTGCCGAGGGTTCGGATCCCACATACAGACCGGCCGCTCACTGGCTGAGCAAGGTGCGGGCGCAGCACTGAGGGTTGTGATCCCGTTGCCGGTCACGAAACAGACAAAAAGGAAAAAAAAAAAGAATGCATATAAAAAGAACACATAATTAGACATCTGATCCCAAAGGTTCTGTGTCATGGATTCAACCAACCTGGATAGGAAATATTTGGAAACAAATCTGCATCTATATTGAACATGCACAGGCTTTTTTTCTTGTCCTGTTTCCTAAACAATACAGCATAGCAGCTATTTACATAGCATTTACATTGTATTAGGTATTAGAAGTAGTCTAGAGATGTATTTAAAGTATATGGAAGGCATGGTGCTGATAACGCCAAGGTCAAGGGATCAGATCCCTGTCCAGCCAGCCGCCTAAATAAATCAAGTAAACGGAAGAATGTACAGTAAATTTTATGCAAATATTATATCAGGGACTTGAGAATCCTCAGATTTTGGTATCTGCAGGAGGTCCTGGAACCAATGCCCCATGGATACCTAGGGCCGACTGTATATCCTGCCCCCCTCAAAAAAAAAAATTAGAAAAACTCTAAAATTCAATTAGTAGATATTTTTGGAAGATGAGGCCAAGGGTGATATATTATGTGAAAAAATGCTTTAGTACTTTCCAGATTTTCTATATAGGGCAAATATTACATTTACAACTGAGAATTTTTTTTTTCCTTTCAAAAAAGGCTTCTTTTTAAAAACGGTCTTTGGAAACTACTCAGATGTCATTGTAGGCTCAGATAGGACAGTGTGGGCTGGTACATGGGGAGACTCATTGACTGGTAGTTTTAAAAATTCTTTATTATTATTATTTTTGTGGCTGGCTGGTACAGGGATCGAACCGTGGACCTTGGTGTTAATCAGCACCATGCTCTAACCAATGATGAAATTATTATTAATGTCATCGTCCTGTTATTAATTTCTCACAGCTTGGGTGGAATCTCTCTAGACGGCTATTCAATAGAGATTTCTGCAACGATGGCAATGTTCTGTAGCTGTGCTGTTCAATATGGTGGCCGCCAGCCACATGTGCTTATCGATCTTTTGAAATGTAGCTACTGCAACCCAGCGGGACTGGTGGCCAGGGCAACCAGCATTGGTGCCACCCAGCTGTGACCTATGCTTTCCATCTTAGACTTGCTGGGATCTTATCAAGATTGCAAACCATCTGCCATTTTACCTTTTTCATTCCCTATTTTGGTTCTCTCTATGGTCTGGCCGACTTGTATCTCCTGGTTTCTCCTGAATATGTTTAGTAAGTTACTCATGTATCTTATAGTAACTGATAAACTTTTCCCCTGCACATAAGTTCCTGTTCTGAATTCTACCCCCACCCCCGTCCCTACTGTCNCACGATAAGGTGAGAGGTCAGTTTTGATCAGATCAGACCTTGGGAAAAATAAATCTTGAAGAATAGAAAGAATTTCAACTGAAGCAGAGCCTGCCAAGCACAGGGAAGGGAGAGTGCAAGACTGGGAGCGTTAAAGACTGTGCACCAAGACGTGAGTAAATGAGGAGGCAGCTCTTAGTGCTGGTGAGCAGGGGCCCTGGGAGCTGGTATGTGTGAGAGGTCAGGAGACACTGTCAGGGCCTGGGTGGCCAAGGCCTCGAGTGACCTGCTAAGGAGTCTGGACCTTATTTACTGTAAGGGCATTAGGAAGGATCTGGACACATGGCTCCCAATTGTATGTTCATAATGTGAGGAAGAAAGGGAGTGAGCATGATCTCTTTACAGGTGAAGAAATTGGGACAAGGAGATATTAGAGCAAATTCACTGAGCCTTCCAGTTACTGTGGATGCTGTAATTCAGTATGAAAGTGAAACACACAAAACGTCTGAGGGAAAAGGGAGGAGAAAACAACCCAAATTGGCACCTCTGCCTGCTGGATCTGGTGTTCAAGGTCATTTTACTCATGATGACCTACATACAAGGGTGTCCCTACATGCAAGAATGGGGCGGGGGGTGCACAACCACCACACCCCCAGCCCAGTGCTTGGAGGGGAGCACAACGAACATTCTACCAAGAGTTGTCAGAACGTCATGAGGCCAGAGAAAGTTTCCTTGGTCTATGGTTCCAGTGATCTGATGGGAACATCTAGAGGAATAAAGTGTCTTCTCGAAGGGGATGATGGGTAAAGAGAGACGAGAGACAGGGCTCAGTGGAACAGAGGGTGATAGAGTATGTCCATCACATGTGGGGGGGCAGAGACGGGAGAGAGAATGGGAGGGGCGGAGGCAGGGGAGAGGGTCAACTTTACCTGATGCAAAAGTTAATTTAAGTGCATAGAGGAAAGAATGAATATAAAAAGAACACATAATTAGACATCTGAACCCAAAGGTTCTGTGTCATGGATTCAACCAACCTGGATAGGAAATATTTGGAAACAAATCTGCATGTATATTGAACATGCACAGGCTTTTTTTCTTGTCCTATTTCCTAAACAATACAGCATAGCAGCTATTTACATAGCATTTACATTGTATTAGGTATTAGAAGTAGTCTAGAGATGTATTTAAAGTATATGGAAGGCATGGTGCTGATAACGCCAAGGTCAAGGAATCAGATCCCTGTCCAGCCAGCTGCCTAAATAAATCAAGTATACGGAAGAATGTACAGTACGCCTAAATAAATCAAGTATACGGAAGAATGTACAGTACATTTTATGCAAATATTATATCAGGGACTTGAGAATCCTCAGATTTTGGTATCTGCAGGAGGTCCTGGAACCAATGCCCCATGGATACCTAGGGCCGACTATATATCCTGACCCCTCAAAAAAAAAAATTAGAGAAACTCTAAAATTCAATTAGTAGATATTTTTGGAAGATGAGGCCAAGGGTGATATATTATGTGAAAAAATGCTTTAGTACTTTCCAGATTTTCTAGATAGAGCAAATATTACATTTACAACTGAGAATTTTTTTTTCCTTTCAAAAAGGCTTCTTTTTAAAAACAGTCTTTGGAATCTACTCAGATGTCATTGCAGGCTCAGATAGGACAGTGTGGGTCGGTACATGGGGAGAGTCATTGACTGGTAGTTTTAAAAATTCTTTATTATTATTATTTTTGTGGCTGGCTGGTACAGGGATCGAACCGTGGACCTTGGTGTTAATCAGCACCATGCTCTAACCAATGATGAAATTATTATTAATGTCATCGTCTTGCTATTAATTTCTCACAGCTTGGGTGGAATCTCTCTAGAGGGCTATTCAATAGAGATTTCTGCAACGATGGCGATGTTCTGTAGCTGTGCTGTTCAATATGGTGGCCGCCAGCCACATGTGCTTATCGATCTTT
>NW_007745138.1:14531-15231 GCF_000696425.1 Galeopterus variegatus
GGGGAGGGGTGCATGGCACCTGAGGAGGCTGGAGTTGGGCGTACAGGCCAGACCACACATGTTTAGGAGTTTGGGTATTTGACCCTGAGGTCAGTGGGGAGCCTCTTAAATGTTCTTAGACAGGAAGGACATGGCCAGATTTGAGTTTGCAAAGATCACTCTGGCTTTGGGGCGGATTTCAGGGTATGGTGATGGTGGGAGGCTGATAGGACCTGGGAAAAGAAGGTGATGGACTCCCCCACACGTGAGGGATTCCCCACATATCCCTCTCAGGGATTACATCCTGCAGATTAAAATCCTGCCACAAGATGTTTTAGTAGACCCTGCCCAAGCTGGGCGGAGGGTGGCACTGCTCCTGGCACTAAGCCCAGGGAGTTCAGAGCCAGAGCTAACATAAGCGGAGGGCCTCTTATGTGCCTGGCTCTTTGGGCACCAACACATGGGCTATCTCATTCTACTACAGTGAGCGCCACAGAGATCTCAACCTGTGTCACCAGGTGGAATAGGTGTGTTGGGCACAGGCAGCAAATGTTACCTGGTCACTCAGCGGGATCCCCTTTGCCATCTTCATACGATTTTCCTCCGGGTGATAGTCATCTGCATCATTGAATTTCCATCCCAGCTTTAAGAACAAAGTGAGGGGCCGGCCCTGTGGCGCACTGCTACAGTGCGCCGCTTGGGAAGCGCGGCGGCGCTCCCG
>NW_007745139.1:0-299 GCF_000696425.1 Galeopterus variegatus
AAAAAAAAAAAAGATTATCCAGGTGGGCCCAATGTAGTCATTAGTGTCCTTAAAAAATGGAGGAGGGAGGCAGAGCAGTCAGTATCAGGGTAATGTACCAAGAGAAAGACTTAATCAACCCTTGCTGGCTTTGCAGATGGAATGGGAGGTGGGGGCACAAGCTGAGGAATGCAAGCAGTTTCCAGAAGCTGGAAAAGACAAGGAAATGGATTCTCCCTTAGAGCCACCAAAAGGAACAAACAGCACTGTTGATATCTTGATTTCAGCCCAGTGAGAACTATTTTGGACTTCTGACCTCT
>NW_007745139.1:1396-2920 GCF_000696425.1 Galeopterus variegatus
TCAGTCTTGCACATATGAAGCTCAATAGTTATTCTGTAACTATTGCAGGTTCATACACAGATTAAGGGGGGGGGGTCATCTTTTCTGATTCTCTCCTGTCTGGCATTCCCCCCACAATGTATATCCTGTAGGGACTACTTTTCCTGGTATTTCTGGGTAGAAATATGGGGCTCATTGAATTTTTACCAGCTGACACTGCTATACCACTCTGTGACCAAAGCATGCTGCTTCAAGGGCAAAGTGGAGAAAGAAAAGTGAACAAAATTGAAACAGAAACTCACCTCATGTGGATATCATCACCAAGTTTTAACTCCATAATCCACCGTAAAGTGAAGTGAAAATGTGGACACCTGTGAAGTAATCTGAGTGCAAAATTTCTCTGGACTTTCACAGTTTTTCCCAGTCTTTTAGAGTTGATTCACACCTAGTTCAACACCTAGTTTTAGTGGCTTTCCTTTATTGTGTTTTTCCAAAGATTTCCTCTGGTTTTCTCAGAACAGTTTTCATCTGTTTTGTAACTTAATTGAATTACCCAGTGGCTATACCAAGCATTAACTGGAAATGCCACAGCTGACTTTGGGTATGCTCCTAATTCCACTGAAGTACTGGAGGGGAGCCAATCAGCCATGAGTGTTAGACATGCTGTGAGTACCACTTGTACTAGTTTTCTGTTGCCACCATAACAAATCATTACAAACTTAAGCAATACGATACAAATTTGTTATCTTACAGTTCTTTAGGTCAGAAGTCTTACACGGGTTTCACTGGGCAAAAATCAAGAGATTGGCAGGGCTTTGTTCCTTTCTGTAGGCTCTGAGTAGGATCCACTTCCTTTACTTTTCCAGCTTCTAGAGGTCACCCACTTTCCTTGTCTCCTGGACCCTTTTCTTCATCTTCAAAGCTAGCAAAGGCAAGTCAAATCCTTTTTATATTACCTTACTCTGATCTCTCCTTCTGCCTCCCTCTTCCACTTTTAAGGACCCACCTAGATAATCTCTTCATTTCAAGGTCCTTAACCATGTCCCTAGGGATTAGGACATGAACGTCTTTGGAGGGGTCATTATTTTGTTTACTGTACCAGTCAATTTTATTTTCAGAGGAAACAGAGTAATGGTTAATATGGTGAGCTGGTGAAGTAGACAAGTGGCTACTGAATGAAGAATTAATGTTGTCAGAATAAAAACTATATTCCAGAATAGTTTCTACAAGACTGATTTTACTTTTCTGAAATTATAATTAACTTGCAGTCAGTATAACTACTTCTGTATTTTGTTGCATGACTTGTGATACACCAAAATTTGATCTTTGGTCAGTTCACCAAAATAGCCATGTAATCATGTTTACCTAATTTGATAATTTGCTAAAATATTCTTTATTTTAACTTTTAATAAAGTTTATAGCCATTTATATTAGACATGGTGGTTTTTAAACAACTTTTGTAGATTTCTGTGATATTTTAGTAGATATGATGGTTTTCATATGGCTTTAGTTTTAGATTTTATTTATTTATTTATTTATTTATTT
>NW_007745139.1:7439-13527 GCF_000696425.1 Galeopterus variegatus
CTGGCATTCTCTATTAGGATTCCTCTTTTTTCATTTTGAATGTTCTCCTTGATAGATATTTAAAATGATATGATTCATAGCTGCAAAATTAAACCAGCAAAATAGTTTGTCTTCTTTGCTACTCTGTAGCACTGAGATGTTGATTTTTTGTTGTTGTTTGTAGGACTCCAAAACTGCACAGATAAAGCTGTGATTAGACTTAGGAAATATAATGCAGTAGAGAATTTGAAGATGATGGAAAGTTTACTGACTGTTTTAGTTCAGTAAAGTATTGTTGATGTCTGTGTAATGCTGCCCTTTAGATGATTTCAGCCAGAAAAGTTGAGCATAATATAAATTTAAATTGCCTTCTCACAAATTGTAGCTGTCATCAGTGTCGAGCTAGGGCTAAAACCCTTCAAACCTGTCGTACAGACTGGGTCACAGATCCCTCACATGCCAGGCTGGGTCACATATCCCTCATGTGCTGTGCCAGCTGGGTCACCCCTCTTGTGCCAGGCTGGGTCACAGACCCCCTTACATGCAGGTCACGAGCTAGGTAATTGGAAAAGATCCTGGAAGCCGTTGGCGGAGTTGACAGGTTCATTCCAATATGAGCTCATTCCTCAGCTTCCTCAGCAGCAGCAGCTTATAGCAGATCCAGCAGCTGCGGTGGTGGCCTCTCAGGGCATACCGGGGCCCCTGGCAGCAACAGCTTGCAACAACAGCCTCCAGCAGCAGTAGTGGCATCCCAGGAGCGGGGAGCATTGTGGATCAGAGCTTTTCATCTTTTATACTCAAGTCCAATAACCCAGGAACACCTGGGTACCCATCCACATTTACATCTGACAGTAACCAAGGAACACCTGGGTGCACATGCACATTTATATTTACATCAAATGCTTGGCAAGATTCTGAACATCTGAGGGATCCTGACCATTTATCCATTTCATTTTCCCTGCAATCAGATATCTGAATTTTATTGTATAAATGAAATTGGAGCAAATGAGTGCAGCCTTTAGATACATTTAATTCCTATGGATGTTTTGGGAACAATTGTAGCATCTTTATATTAAGGCAGCCATTTGACAAATGTCTTGAAAGTCAGACTACTTAAAATGTAAAACCTGTGTATTAAAATATGCGTGAAACAGATATTTAAAGTTCCACCATGGCTGAGGTTCTACATGAATGTTGCTGTAACTGGTCCTAAAAGACATCAAGAGGCCAGAGTTGTTGCTTATCTTGATCATTTGGTATTTATGAGGCCAAAGGCAAATGTGGTTTCTGGACTCTGCATATTTTATGAATTTATCTACTGGTATGTACCGTGAATGACATTTAAATCTTATCTTTTATAGTAAAAAGTGTGAGGGGGGAAATTAGGCTAATAGATCTTGAAGAGAAATACTAGTGTGCTTTGCTAAAAAGTAAAAGATGTGTTTGTTTATGATTTTGAAGCTCTTATCCTAATTATTTAATATAACAATTAGCTCTTTATTAATACAGCCCTTCAGAGTTTGTGAAGTGTTGTGAGCCACTGAGCTTATTTGACCCCTATAATCTAAGTAGGGCAGTTATTATCCCCATTTTACCATTGAGAAAACTGAGGTTTCCACATACACTAAGTGGTTGAGCCAGGACTAGAATCTCCAGGTTTCTCTCCACTATATTTCATGCCTCCTAAACCATAATTAATTTAAATTATATACCAACTTGAGTAAAAAAGAGGAAATGTAATGAGTCGTCTCAAGAATCAGTGTCTGGTAGAAATGAAAGGCAGTGACTCAGAGTCCACAATTACTGAAGTACTACGAATCTCTGCTGATTTAAGACCCAGTTCCCCAACAGGTGTTAAAAGGACCTTGTTAATTAACCTCATAGCTAGTGTGTGAATTCTATGTTATTTCAAGCTTCATTAAACCTGGGTTCAGATCTTGAAGAGTTTATGCACAGTCATGAAAGTCATTTCATTAATTTATACTTCATTTCAATGTGGTGGGTATTGCTACTTTCTTTCTTTCTTTTTTTTTTTTTTTTTCTGATTGGTAAGGGGATCGCAACCCTCAACACAGTGTGGTCCTCGGCACGGTGTGGTCCGCACCACGCTCAGCCAGCAAGCACACCTGCCATCCCTATATAGGATCCGAACCTGCGTCCTTGGCGCTACCAGCACCCCACTCTCCCGAGTGAGCCACGGGGCCAGCCCAACTTTCTTTTTTAAAAAATTAATTAATTAATTAATTAATTAATTATTTTACTTATCAAAATACATTGGTATTGCTACTTTCATTTGAACATTTATTGCAGGTTTCTTTTCTAATAGGCACCAGGAATACAAAGATGAGTGAGATGAGAACCCCTCCCTGGAGGAGTTATCTATGTGTGAAGCACAATTTATAACTGCAGTTTACTTATGTAGAAATTCCCTTTTCTACAGGGTGAACCAGGTCTTGAGATTTTTCTATACTTTCTTTCCTTCATCCTACGGTTCTTTAATAAGCAGAAAGTTACCAGGATTAAAATGTAACCATTATTCTAGAAAAGTATATATGGAGCAGCTTTTGGAACTCAGTTTTTCATCCTAAATGTAAAGGGCTGTATTGGCAAATAGTTCACACAAATTTCATTTTCCAGGTTTGAGAGACTGCCAGTGGCATGTTGTGTGGAGAGAGTGAGGTGACTCATAATTCTGGAATGATTTTGATCTCTCCCTATAGCCTCCGTAGAACATTGAGAGGGCAACCAACATAATTAATGCTGCACAGTCTAATTATAAACAAAACTCTGTACAGTGGCTACCAAGAAGCAAGCCTGTACTTGATAATCTTGCAAGTTGGCAGGATTACTTTAGAATGATGACTAGGTAATGTGAAGTTTATAATAAATCAAGTTGGTTTTCCTTGATTATTCAAGAAGTTACCCTGGAAGATAAGTGAATATAGTGACATCTGTGGAAGTCTTACTGGGTTTTTTTTTTTTTTTTTTTCCAGGACCCATTTAAGTATTTCTTTATTGCCATCTTTCTAACCTTCTTATCCTAAGAGAACAGTTACGCATCTTAATTTTTAAGGTATACTACTGTCTTAGGGAGAGGAGGGGAACTAGTCAGCAAGACATTTGTTCCAATAATAGTTGGGTTGATTTTTAAAAGGTCACAGAAACTCGGGATTTGAAAAGATTACACTGGATTAGTGTAATAAATGAAAAGGGAGAAAAGAGAGGTTTGTGGGCTGAGGAAAGTGAAGAGAATGGGATAAGGGTGCAAAAGTGAAGTGGCTACAGTAGCCACACATACTTGAGAGAAAGATAGATGTTTGTACCTCATTTGTGGCCTTAAATACTGGTCAGAGGTAGAGCAGACACTTGTGCATGGTTGTTTGTGCTTTATGGATTTGTGGAAGCATGACTGAGAGCCGAGGACTGATGTAATTAGTTTATATATAGGTTTGGCCATTGGGTCTCTGAGATCCAGAACAAAGGTGCTAGCTGTGGAGATTCATTTCACATAGCTGTAGCCTAAACTACTGCAGGATGGCTGTATTTCTGCACAATTGAGCCTCAGAGTTGTGATTACTTTAAATGAAGTAAAATTTTTAAATCCGATGCTTAAAAATGAGGGTTTTTTTTTTTTCCTATTTAGAAGTACTCAGTTAAAATGTTAAATGGACACTTAAAAGAGGTTTTTCTTCTTTAAAAAAAAAAAAAATACAAAAATCCAAACACAGAGATGGATGGTTTAAGCTGTTTTTTGCTTTAAAATGCTTTTTTACTTTTGACAAGATCACAAGAGGTTTCCTTTAAATAGTAGCTCTTTAATTCATTTTAAGTACTTGGCTTAGAAAGAAAATTTTTCTAGCTTGTTTCATTTGAGAGGAGGGGAGAACATGTATTTTCTAAAGTTGGGTATAACTAGCATTATCACTGGCTAAATGATTTTGTGTTTGCTGGATATTGCTGAAGGATGGATGGATGTAAGTTGGTTGGACTTGTCAAAGAGGATCTCTGTCTCTAGCCCATGACCCTGTTTTGATTTGTCCTTTTAATTAATCTAACAACTTTTGAGGAGAAGTGAAAAATTGATCTTTGAGATCCACTTGATAGATGTGGACTTTTTAGGCTAGTTTATAGCAGAATATGATTTAGAGCCCAAAACACTGCTTTCCAGCCCTCCAGGAGCATTTTTTTGCTTTAATTTTCTATCGTTATCCGTTTTCTAGTTTATTGATTTCTGCTCTGTTGTTTATTATTTATTCTACTTAGGTTTACTTTGCTATTCTTTTCTAGTTTCTTAGGGTGGAGATTTAGATGAGTGTTATTGATTTTAAGTCTTTTTTTTTTTTCCTTTTTGTCTTTTTTACTGACCGGTAACGGGATCGCAACCCTCGGTGTTGCGCCCGCACCATGCTCAGCCAGTGAGCGGGAACCGGTCTCCACATGAGATCCGAACCCTCAGCGGGAGCGCTGCCACACTCCCAAGCAGCGCACTCTCCAGTGCGCCACCGGGCCGGCCCAAGTCTTTTTCTAATATAAGCACTTAAAGCAATAAATTTCTCTCAAATTTTGATATTTTGTGTTTCTATTATTCATTTAAAATATTTTGTGAATTTTTTTGTGGTTTTGTTTTTGACCCATGGATTAATTATGTTTGTTTTTTTAATTTCCAAATATCTAGAGATTTTCTACCTTCTAATTGATTTTTTTTTAACTGTTTCCAATATGGTCAGAGAACAAAGTCTCTAAAAAGACTTTTCAGCCTTTTGAAATTTATTGAGATATATTTTATTTTATTCCACTTTGGTGAGTGTTCCACATGTATTCTGCAGTTGTTTGGTTTAATGTTCTGTGAATGCCAGTTAGGGCAAATTGGTTGGTAGCATTGTTCATATCTTTTTATGACTTATTTGTTTTCTACTTGTTCTGTCAGTTATGAAGAAAAAGGTAATAAAATTTCCAGCTATGGTTGTGGATGTTTTTATTTCTCTCTTGAGTTTTGTCATTTTCTGTTTTATGACTTTGAAACTCTGTTTTTAGGTATGTACGTATTTAAGATTGGTATCTTATCCTGTTGAATTTCTCCTTTTATTGTTATAAAATTTCCTTCTGATTTGTTAACCTATTTGTCTTTACATTTAAAATGGATCTCTGATAGACAGTGTATAGTTGGTTCTTGGTTTTTTGTTTTTTTTTTTTTAGTGCGACAGTCTCTGCCATGTAATTGGAATGTTTAATACCTTTACAATTAATGTAATTATTTATATGGTTGGGTTAAGTCTACGATTTTGTCACTGTTTTTATTTGCCTCTTTTGTTTCTCAGTTTCTTCTTTGCTTCCTCCTTTTGGATGAATTGGGTATTTTTTAGTATTTCATTTTATTTTCTCTATTGGATTCTTAACTATGCAGTTGGCTGTTCATATCTATGGGCTCCACAACTGTGGATCAAAAATATTTGGGGAAAAAACCCAACAAAAAAATACAACAATTAAAAAAAATACAACAACTATTTGCTTAACATTTATGTAGCATTAGGTATTATGAGCAATCTAGAGATGATTTAAAGTATATGGGAGGATGTACATAGTTTATATGCAAATACTGCACCATTTTATATTAGGGACTTGAGCATCTGCAGATTTTGGTGTCTGGAACAAATCTCCTGTGGATACTGAGGGACAACTGTACATTTTTTTTTTTTTTTTACTGCTTTTTCAGTTTACCCTAGGGTGAATAATATGCATCCTAAACTTATTGAAGTCTGTGTATACTCAGTATTATACCACTTCACATTTTACACCTGACCCTTCTCACTTCCTACTTCATACCTCTTAATGCTCACTTGACATGTCCCATTTTCCCTTTTCAAGTCATAAATATAGTTAAATGTAATTTAATTTCTCTTACTCAACTTCTCAATTTTTTGTGCTCTTGTTGTCATGTCTTTTATTTCCATATGTGTTATAAACCACTCACTATGTTATTTTTGGCTTTAAGCATTTAGTTTTTAATGATAGTCTTTTAAGAAATTATAAGAATAAAGAACATACACTTTTGTATCATTTCCAGTATTCTTTCCTTCCTGAAGATCTTAGTTTCCATCTGTTATCATTT
>NW_007745139.1:14711-15230 GCF_000696425.1 Galeopterus variegatus
AAAAGTTTTCTTCTTTTACTCTTTGGGACATATTTATAATAGCTGCTCTAAACAACTCAAAAGCAGAAACTCTAAAGATTTTACTAAGTGCAATATCGGGGCCACCTTAAGGTTAATTTCTCTTTTTTAAAAAAAAAATTTAAATTTACTTGTACATATGTGTAGGGTTATAGTGTATTGTTTCAATACATGAATATGTTGCACAGTGATTCACTTAGACTAGATAGCATAGTTTTGTACCTGTTAGTCTACTCTTTCTCTTTCCCCCCAACCCCTTACCCTCCTGGCCTCTTGTAACCATTGTTATACTCTTTATTTCTATGAGAACCACTTTTTGTTTGTTTGTTTTTAGATTCCACATATGTGAGATCATGATATATTTGTCTTTCTGTGCCTAAATTACTTCACTTAACATGATGTTTTCCAGTTCCTTCCATGTTGCTGCAAATAATAGGCTATCATTTATTTTTATAGCTGTATATTATTCCATTGTGTATATACCACAGTTTTTTGTCCATT